>NW_007257271.1:1204000-1219435 GCF_000164805.1 Carlito syrichta | reverse complement strand
TTGGACGCATTAAATTCTCGGGCCCGCTGTGCTAGCCAGCATAATAAAGTGCCACTTCCTTTAATAGTCTTGGTGTCACAATCTCTCTATTTTTCCTGCTATAAATGAATCCCAAGTTTTATATTTTATAGGGTAGAGTAAGGGTGGGGTATAAGGGAGTCTCCCTTATAGATCCAAGTCCCAGATATATGCTCTATCCAACTTACTGCAAAGCTATTGTGTAGACAGTTTTTAAGATGGTCCCCAATGATCACCACCTCTTAGTAGTTAAACTTTTGTAATCCCTTCTCATCGAGGCTGTGCTATCCTAATGGCTTGCTTCTAACCAATAGTATATAGCAATGAGGATGGGATGTTGTGTCCATAATTAGACTACATGAGACTGTGGCTTCCATTTTCTAACAGATGCTCTTCTTTGCTGGCTTTGATGAAGCTGTATTAAAGAGGTCCACATGACGAGCAACTGAGGACAGCCTCTGGTCATTGGCCAGTAAAGAATTGAGACTCTTTGTCTAATGGCTTACAAGAAACTGAATCCTGCTATCAATCACGTAAGCAAGCTTGAAAGCAGATCTTTCCCCAGTTGAGCCTTTAAATGAGAACCCAGCCTTGGTGTGTCCTCTGATTGCAGTCTGATGAAAGATCATGAAACAGAGGACCCAGTTGATCCATGCCAAAATTCCTGACCAGAAGAAACTTTAAGATAATAAATCTGTGCCTTTTTATGCCATTGAGTAATAAATAACTAATGCACATATATTTGGAGGCTTGGGGCTTCTTGCTTAGATATCAGTAAAGTACTACTTTGAATCCTATACTGTTATTGTGGGTATAACTTTATTGAGAATCTAATGGACATATGAGGTAATGGAAAAGGTAGAATTTGAACATCCATGGACTTTAATAATTTCAAAACCACATACAAATCTATGATATTGAATATATAGAGTTATACTCAATAACAAATGGAGTTGAGAAAACTGAGGATCAGTGACGTTGTTTGCTCAATTTTCTCCCTTCTAGCAATCTTCTAAGTCCAAATACAGGGCTCCTTCCATACCAATGTGGCTGCCAGCTTCATATGATTGCTTCAGAATCCTTAAACAAAGGCTCTGACTTCAATCATTGACATATAAGCAGTTTGAGAGCAGGAACTACAATTTTTGTTCCCCACGGTACCACACACGCAGTGTTGGATAGTGCTAAAGCGGATTCCTTCCTAGTACTAGTGCAGGTAGCCTTCCTAGCACTCCCACAATCTTCAACATCGAGGCAAATTTCTCCAATGCCACTTAGCGACATCATTTACAGGAAAATCTCAATCGCTATCCAAATAAAGTAGTTCACGTTGGAAACATCTTCTGAATATAAAATGATTCCACTTTTTAACATAGATTATTTTATGGTATTAATAAAATTGAGTATTCTGAGAAATGCCTTTCAAGTGAACCAGGTCTAAGTCCAAGTTTCTAGAAAGCTTTTAGTTTCATTGCAAATGTGAGACATGCCAGCATCAAGATGTCCAGCAGAATATGTAGACCCAGAGAACCTAGTTCCCCTAGTCGGTGCATCCCTGTGGTCTATTTATCCAGTAGAGCTAGACAAAGTTCAAAGACTTGGGAGTGGAAGTTGGGGGAAGCAGGGTGGGAAGCATTAAAAAAACAAAGACAATAACTGTTTGCCTGCAATTGAATTCAATTCAAGAAAGGCTGCAAGGTAAAAAGAGAAAGCACTGATTTATTTGTTTGTTTTGTTTTGTTTTTGTTTTGAGTTGGAGCACTCTTTTCTCCCAGGCTAAAGAGCAGTAGCATGCTCATGGCCACTGCAGCCTCAATCTGCTGGGCTCAGGCAATCCTTCTGCCTCAGCCTTCCAAGTAGCTGGAACTACAGACGCATGCAGCCACACCCAGCTAAATTTTTTTTGTGATTTGTTGTAGAGACGAGGTCTCACCAAGTTGCCCAGGCTGGTCTCAAACCCCCAGGCTCAGGCGATCCTCTCACCTCAGCCTCCCAAAGTGCTGGGATTACACGCAAGCCACCGGGCCTGGCTGTGGAATTTTTTTTTAAGTAAGTTTGAAACTCAGGGCCAGGCACAATGGCTCATGGCTGTAATCCCAGCACTTTGGGAGGCCAAGGCAGGAGGAGTACTTGAGCCCAGGAGTTCGAGACTAGCCTGGGCAATGTAGATCTTATCTCTACAAAACAAAATTTAAAAATTATCTGAACATGGTGGCATGCACCTGTAGTCTCAGCTACTCAGGAGGCTGAAGCAGTTGAATTGCTTAAGTCCAGGAGATTGAGGTAGAAAAGAGAGAGAGGGAGGGAAGGAGATAGGGGGGAGGGAGGGAGAAAGAAATAAAGACAAAGGAAGGGAGGGAGGAAGAAGAAAGAAAAAGAAAGAGAAAGGAGAAAGAAAAAAATCAGAAAACTCTGATTAGCTATGTGACCCCGGGCAAGCTACTCTCCCTCTCTAAATTCAGTTAAGAGGAGATAACTGAATTGGTAAGGCACTTACCTCACAATGCTGTTGTGAAAAACAAGTGAGAAACAATAGCCAACCATGTTTGGGTGCTGCGAGATGCTATACATACGTGAGGTATTGTTATCACCCAGAGCAGCAGCTGCTGCTATAGCAGTAGTGATCAAAATAGCAGCAATAAAACACAGTAATGCTCCCTTAGTGAAACACTTTCGATTTTGCTCACAAGTAATGGACACTCTCTGATTTAACATCACTTCCTAAGAATTAGATATGAGGATGCATCGTGGGCCAGTCAGGAGACAGAAATCACACCAATTATTTTGACAGAGAAAATGTCTTATAAAGAATTGTTATCTTGATATAAAATGGTGAACTAGGTAACTGAGGTAGCAACATCAGGGAGCAGCTCCCACTCTAAGATGGCCAACCTTCCAGATTTGACTGGAACTGAGAAGGTTACCAGAATACAGGACTTAAATCCCAGAAAAACCAGGATGAGTTGGTCACCCTACAGAACCCTTAGGATTCCAAGAACACTGGGAAGATACTGGAAGTGTTAAAACTTCCGAAGTGTGGGGGGAGGAACCCTTCAGAGGGGAGACCCAGACCTCTGAGGAGTGGGTGACAGTTGGCTGGTGCTGGTGTCTTCATGGAGGTTCCCCCAGAGGGGCTGGTAGTGGACATGCTGGGAAAACCACCAACTGTATTCAGCGGCTACTATGGGAACGAGCTGATGCTGCTGGGGTGAGAAAGAGTTACTGGGGTGCTGCGCACAAGAACAGGAAGAAAACAAGAAGGCACAAACCCTTTTCCCTTCTTGTGGCTCCTGCTGGCAAAGCTTAGCAGGGAAACAGCTGGCAAGGCAGAAGTGTGGTCTGCAGCATCCCTGCCCCAGAATCGCAGAATGGAGTGTGGAATGTTGGGTTTGGAGCCGATGGAAAACAGCTTAATAACATATGTAGGGAAGAAAATGTCTGTGGCAAAGATTCAGTCAAAGAACTTGCATTTTTAAGAAATTCTTTCCAAGCTCCTGAATCCAATCTACTGAAGAACTCAAGAGGAAGGTCATTCCTGCAAAATGTTGTTTTCTCAGCTTCTACCCTCTGACCCAAATGATGAACCAAACCATTTCTCTCCCCTCCCACCACTGTGACACCCACCAAGGAACATCTGGGGTGCTAGAAGTCGTAGCAGCAGGCCTGACACTCGGTCATGTCTCCTGGACTTCTCCCAAGGAGCCTTGCTAACTTTTAGACATCTGAGTTGAAAGGAGCATTAGGCAGCTTTAAAAATTGATATGGTTCATTATTCTTTCATGAACCAGTGCAATCCAATGGCACAAAGCCAAAGGCATGCACACGGGAGCCGCTACCTCACTTTGCCCCTGTTCCTTGCAGATATGAACCTCTAAAAGAAGATAATGAGAGGACCCAGCAAATGCTACACACCATTCACCACCAAAGGAGCCACCAGACAATGGCAGCAAATGTGTGCCACATTTTATATTACTGAGCACAGGCAGCAGTGGTCTTCTCGTACTCCTACCCACACCACTACTACCTCCCTGTCTTTGGTCCAGCAATGGGAGAAGAGACAAATAGCCCATAGTTGCAGCTCCAGTCTCCATCTCTGCTGACCTGAGAGGTGAACTTTTTTCCAGAGGATCCATTCACCACTTTCCCAATCAGCACATAATTTGGCTTCATTTTTTTCTTTCCTTCTTTCTGCGTTCTTTTTTTCTTTTTTTCTTTTTTTTTTTCCTTCCCTTCTGGGTTTATCCTCTCTCATTCACTTTGTCTGCTCTCTTTTCTTTTTCCATTTGTGGATGTGTGTGTGTGTCCATCCCTGATGGGTTTCTGTCTCCTGTGGCTTCTATGCTTCTTCTTGGTCACCACTTCCAGCTCTAATTTTTCTAGCTTGAAGAAGAGTCAAGTGTCTCCATCCCCTGGGGAAGGGGAGAATGCCATTTTGTCCACTTTCTGCCTCTGTCAATGAAAAGTGAGAGCTGAGGCAAAGATTTGTTCAATTCAGGACACAAATATTGAGTCCCAGCTGTGTTACAAACAATGAACCACGGAAACACAGTTTAGTTCAATGCATGTTTATTAATATGCCAGGGCATATGCTCATCACTAGTGACACAGAGAGGAATCAGATGGCGTTCATGTGCCACAGACCCAAGGGTCTGGTGAGGGAGGCAGACCTGTGAAAGATGACGCATGCAGGGCATTGAAATCAGGCTGGGGAAGGGGAAAGAAGGCAGTCAAGAAAGGCTTCCTGGAGGAGGTGATGCCAAATCTTGAGGAATGTGGACATTAACCAGGTAGAGAAACGAGAGAAGGGCCTCCAAGGCAGAAGGCATATTGTGAGCAACAGGATGAAGGAAGAAAGAAAAACAGCTTGAGGTATGCAGAGACCCATAGGCAGTGCAAAGCTACTATAGCACAGAGACTGATGAAGTTAGTAGAGGAGGAGGGGACTGGAAGGTCGGCAAATGCTTGGGTCATGCAAGGCCTTATGAGCCAGACTATAAAGGCTTGCTGCCAGTACCCCCTCCCACTTCCCTGGCACTCACTGTTCTTCCTGAATGCTACTCACTGCCTGAAGGCCTTCTCTGGCCCCAGGAACTTGCTCAGTCCCTATGCAGGGCAGACCAGAGTGGCTGGTAAATACCACCCCTAAGAGGACACTCTCAGTCAGTGATCAATAGGAGGTTTTCTAGGGGGAAACTTGGGTTTACAAAGCTTTGAATAATATCACTGAGACATGCTCTACATTGTCTTTCAGAGGCGCCCTTCAGGACTGAGCCCCTACTGCCCAGTGGTCATGTCACCAGCATGCCCTGTATTGGTGCCTCCTACCCCATCTAACAAATTCATCCCTCTCGTGTTCCCTTCACCTCCCAGATAAGCTACTTGCACGTGGTTCTTTGTCTTAGGGTCTGCTTCTGGCTCAGCCTAAACCAACCTAAGGTTCAGGCTAATACAAGCCCTTATGGCATGAGGGAGGACATGAAAACCTTCTAAGTAGAAGAGTGGTATCACCAGATTTATAATTTAGGACACTCTGGTGATGGGTTTGGAGACTAGACATGAGGTACGAGAGAACTATTTAGGAGGCACAGTAAAGGTTGAACAAAATGAGGTGGATCTCAGAGGGTTGACGACATCAGGGGAAATATCAGGGGTCAGGTTCAGAAAGACAGAGAAATAGAGGGGTTTAGGATTGACAAGTTGCAATCTCTTCCCTCAGGGAGTCAGGGGACTCTCATAATACAGCGTAATGAGAAGCAGGAAAAAGTGAGGTCTGGCAAAAAGTAAGGCCTGGCACCAAGTAACCTCAGAGTCAGTTGCCTAACTTAGGCAGGGGGTTCAGGAGGAGGTATCAAAGGCACCCTAGAGATGATAATGCCCAGGATGAGTTGTGAAGAATGAATAAGAGTTTGCCTGTCAAGAAAGCGGGAAAAGGCTTTCAGGCAGGGTGAAGTATGACTGTTAAGGAAGTAGGAATAGTTAAGATGGTTGGGGTGCAAAATAAAGGAGAGAGCCCCTGGAAAGGGAATATAGCATACGCAACAACCCTCCCCCCCACCACCACTTCTGGTGTTCTTGCATTTCCCATTTTATATGGCTCAGGACAGGCAGCAGCAGTCCCCTCATCCTCCTACCCACACCACCCCTACCTCTCTGCCTTGGTCCAGCAATGGGAGAAGAGACAAATAGCCTACAGTTGCAGCACCCGTCTCCGTCTCTACTGACATGAGAGGTGGACTTTTTTCTAGAGGTTTCCATTCACCACTTTCCCAATTAGCACCTAATTTGGCTTCATTTTTCCTTTCCTTCTTTCTGCATTTTTTTTTTTCCTTTTTCAACTCTTCTTTTTCCTTACCTCCATTCATTGTTCTATTAGTTCATCTTTTTCTTTCTTCTGGGTCCATCCTCTCTCACTCTGTCTCTCTTTTCTTTTCTGTTTGTGGATGTGTGTGTGTGTGTGTGTGTGTGTGTGTGTGTGTGTGTGTGTGTGTCCATCCCTGATGGGTTTCTGTCTCCTGTGGCTTCTTTTTTTTTTTTTTTTGAGTTGGAGTCTCACTCTGTCACCCAGACTGGAGTGCAGTGGCCGCTCTCGGCCACCGCAGCCTCGACCTGCTGGGCTCCGGCGATCCTTCCATCTCAGCCTTCCGAGTAGCCGGAATTACAGGCACGTGCTACCATGCCTGGCTGATTTTTTTTTTATTATTATTTATTATAGAGATGAGGTCTCACCAAGTTGCCCAGGCGGGTCCCGAACCCGCAGGCTCAGGCAATACACTCACTTCAGCCTCCCAAAGGCGTGGGATTACAGGCTGAGCCACCGAGCCCGGCTGCTTCTTTTTTTTTTTTTTTTTTTTTTAGTTGGAGTCTCACTCCATCACCAGGCTGGAGTGCAATGGCACACTCAATCTGCTGAGTCCAAGCCTGCACTACACTCTACCAGGGTACAGGCTCTATCTTGACAGTTCAGTACCAAGAACCCATAAGTCAGGCCCCTAGAGAGGCCCAAAGACTCCACCAGCCTTGCACGAAGAGATGTGCACTTGGGCTGTGATGCTTCATTCACCAGCTTATTGGGACACAGGTATCAGAAAGTGTCAGGAAAGTTCACATAACTGCTGATGAAAATGAGCAAGAAAATTAAAAAGGGAAACCCACACAATTCAGAGGGTTGTCCACCTATCCTTCCCTTAGGATGGCTAAAGTAGAGCATTGTTGATTTACTGATTTATCTCCCATAATTCCTCTGCTTGGTTTCTTTGAAAGTGATAGTGAACAACAACAACAAAAAGACTAGGAAAAGGGAAAGCAAGGGAAAAGATAGGTGTCAGAGGAGACAAAAGTACAGAAATCAACCCCTAAAGAAAACTCCTCAGGGAGCACAGCTGGTTGATCTTCTGCCCTTCACTGATGTTCTACCAAATAGCTACTCACATCTTCACTAGCAATTGAAAGCTTGCTTTCAAGAAAGTAAGGAATTAACACTTGTGGACAGTTTGCTACACTAAACAATTGTCAACCCTGCAAACTGAGTGTTATTCTTGTTTTACAGATGAGAAAATGACCTCTGAAAGGCTCAGGAACTTATCTGAAGCCACTCAATTTGTCAGTTGCAGTCAGAATTTAAACTCAGATCTGACCAATTCAATTATTTAATATCATTTTTTACCTATGAGAATTAATCTGACTTGCCATAGGTTTGGAACATTCTTCACTACCTTTCCCATTCTCTCTTTAAAATCGCTTGTGTAAACCAGCTTGTTGTTTAGTGGGCATTTACAATTTAAGCCTTTTGTTTTTAAAAATCAATGTTAAGAAGTACTTCAAGGGGCATTTCTCACCTTATGATGATAGAAAAATCATATAGAGATATTTATGTGGATATATTAATATATCTCCAAATGGGCTCCAAGAGTATGAAAATATTCTAGAAATTTGTTCTAAACACTTCATTCTTCTCCTAGTGGTGTCGAGGAAGAATGTGGGCTTTGACATCAGATTTGGTTAAGATATTGGCTCTGTTGCAATAATAACCATGTGAGACACTGGACAAATCACTTGCATACTCTGAGCCTCAGTGTTCTTAAGTATAAATCTGGTACTTTATTTTGTTTTTTAAGAAGATTGAATAAAATGACATGAGTATGGTACCTGGCACACAGATGACAATTTTTGAATCCCTTCCTGTCCTTTCTCCTTCCTTTCCCACAATTCTACCCTCCCAGGACAATATCACCACTTCCATGAGCCAGCAACCTCCAAACAAGAATGACACATCGCTTGATTTGTTTTTACATGAATTTGAGACTTTGGCCAAATGTGTGTAGAGGATGTCCCCTTACAATTCTACTTGAATTGCATAATCTTGGGTAGCAGAAAAGGAAAGCAGATGCCAGCCTTGTGTGAGGGGATTCCCTTCTGCAGAAACAGTTGTGCATCCCCAGGGGACACACAAAAGTACAGGATTTAGGAAATAAGCATGCTTTGGCTTAAAATAGAAAGCAAATCACATAATTCTGCATCAAACAGTAATATTTAATAAAGAAAGTTTTAATTTGGGAATTGGTCAAACCCTGCTTGGCCAAGTTATATAGAGAAATGGGGTCAAAGAAAATTTTCCATGAGGTACAGAGAAGGGTGGTGGCAATGTGGGTCTTGCTCTGGTGAGAAGGGTTGTGTTCATTCTAAGAGGGCTGGGTCCCTGTTAGGGATGGAACTGCTGCTAGATACATTAAAATTATGCACAAAAAAAAAAGTCTTTGAGTTCTAGTTAAATCAGATAACTCCCCCCAAAAACTGGCCAAAAATTAGGAACCGTCCAAAAGGGGCACTACTTCCCATCCATGCTAACCGTACCACTTTCCCAAATGTTGGGAACTCCTAAATTGAGTCAACACTAGAGACTAGAAAGAGTAGTAATTGGGAGTATTTCCATTGCTCTCTTTTCATCTGCAATACATGAATAAATAGGCCTTTTTTTCTCTTCTATGCCCAAGTCAGTGGAACTATGCCAGCAGGTTGCAGGGAGGGACGGGGGGGGGGGGGGGTTTTACAGCTGAGGCTGCTTTGGCTAAACTCGAGGCTGTGCTTCCTCCCCTCCTGCACCTGCTAAGCCCCTCTCAGATGGCATCATCTCTGGCTGCACATCATAGGCTGTCAAGCCTACCCCCTTGAGTGTCTTCTATGTCATTTCAAACTAAGAAATGACTAGGGAAAGCCAACATCAGACAACCAGCAAAATGCCACTTTGGGAACCAGGGAGATCCAAGTTCGAATCTCAGTATAGAAACCTTCCAGCTTGTAACCTTAGGCAAGGCACTTCTCCTTAGGGTGATCAACTGTCCCTGATTTCCCAGGACAAAAGGTGTTCCTAGGATGAGGGAAAGTCCTAGAAAAACCAGGACACACCCATCACCCTGCTGACCCTCTCTGAATTTGCCCCTGTCAACTGCAAATGTGTAACAGGAAGATCTAATATGCACGGAGAGGGTAAAGACCAGAGGTTTTAGTTTGTGCCAGAAACACCCTGTAAATCCTTATTACTCCATCCTAAAGGCTCTTCTTTGTTTAAAAATTCAACAGTCATGAGGGAAAGGAAAATAAGCAGGAAAGAGATGGTGAAGAGAGGAGGAACAATGGGGAAAGGGCATGGGAAAGGAAAGTGGAGGCACAACCAAGCCACCTCCAGAGCCCGCCATTGTGAGACCCTTTGGAATCCTGTGGGAATGCGGCTGGGACATTACGATGATATGTGAGGCACATGGCAGAGTGACAGAATGAAAATGGCTCCTTCTCCAGACACTCAGCTCAGAAATCACCAGAAGCAATACTCAGGGCACCGTCTGTTCTGTGGCCTTTCCATCCGCTCCCTAAATACTGACTTGCTTCCTCCTCCCCAGTGCCTGCCCCTGAAAGCCAGTGGAAGGGCAGGGGCTGCATTCTGTCAGCTTTGCCAGACCTCCTGGAGTGGGGACCATTGCTATGACACATCTAAGTCCAGGTGTCCTTGCAGTGACATCCACACAGCATGTTCTTGCTCCCTGCCCATGCCTGACAGGCATAAGCTTTTGCTATAACTGCTTAATCTCCTGGCACTGTCAAGTGGGGATTTCAGCTGCTTCCTTTTAAAAGAGACTTAATTGTTGTTGTTACCTGAGTGTCAAGTGCACCTCTCTGTGCTGAAGGACTATGGGGGAAACTGTACTTGTTCAAACATAAAATAGGTTCCAGCCAAATGAGGTGTCTCAAAAGGGTCGCAGAAGTCAGGAAAGCAGTTTTTACAATCACCTCCAAGGGTTGGAGAGGTCCCCCAACTTGGGATCCAGATGCCAAGATTTTCAAGGGGAATACTAGCAGGGTTCTGGGGAAAATTATCAGACCAGAAGTCTAGAGACCCAACTGCAGTCCTCCATAAACTCTATGACCTTGAATAAGTCACTAAAATCTCTGCGAAAGTTCCTCATCTATAAAATGAAGATAAGGATACACATCCTCATCCTGTTTTTTGTACAGGTGTCTTATGGGGAAGGGATGGTATTAAATCAGTTTATAGACACTAAGGTGGTTCTGAAAATAATAAGGTAGCCAAAAATTGGAAGTAATCCAATAAAGTAGAATGGGTTGTGATACATTCATTCAATGGAATACTGTACAGAAATTTTAAAAGAAACTCCTGCAATGTACAAGTACATGAATAAATTTTACTGACAAAATAATGAATCAAAGATATCATAGATAAAAGACTACACATTCTATGATTCCATTTATATAATGTTCAAGAACAGGAAAACTAATCTGTGGTAATAGAAATCAGAGTAGGGGTTACACAGGGTAGAGGAAAGAATTGACTGGGATGGGGTCCAAGAGAACCTTCCAGGGTGCTGGAAATGTTCTGTATCTTAATTTGGGTAGCAGCTACATGGACATTAACATATGAAAAAAATATATACAGTTGTATGCTTACTATATGGGCACCATAGTATATTGTGTAATTCCTCCATTTTTAAAACAAAGTATAGCATAATCCCACTTGTTTGTTTTGCTTTTGTTGCCTGCATTTTCTCAAGCAACACATTTTTTCTCAGACCAATGTCCTCAAGTGTCTCTCCTAGGTTTTCTTTTAGTATTTTTATTGTGTTGGGTCTTACATTATGTCTTTTATCCAACTTGAGTTGATTTTCATATATGGCGAGAAGTGAGGATTTGTTTCCCTCTTTTGCATATGAATATCCAGTTTTCCCAGCATTATTTATGGAAGAGACTGTCTTCCCCTAATGACTGTTCTTGGCACCTTTGTTGAAAATCATTTGGCTGTAGATACATGGATTAATTTCTAGGTTCTCTATTCTGTGTATCTGTTTTTATGCCAGTACCACGCTGATTTGGTTACTAAAGCTTGTTATTCTTTGAAGTCAGATAATGTGATGCCTCCAGCTTTGTTCTTTTTGCTCAGGATTATTTTGGCTATTTGAGATATTCTGTGGTTCCACACAAATTGTAGGGATTTTTTCCTGTTTCTGTGAAGAATGTCATTGATATTTTGATAGGGATTAAACCGAATGTGTAGATTGCTTTGGGTCATATGACTATTTTAACAATATTAATTATTCTAATCCGTCAGCATGATATGTCGTTCCACTTGCCTGTATCCTCCTCAATTTCTTTCATCAGTGTTTTGTAGTTTTCCTTATAGAAGTCTTTCACCTCCTCAGTTCAATTAATTCCTAGGTATCTTATTTATTTTTTGTAGCTATTATAAATGGTATTGTCTTCTTGGTTTCTTTTTTCAACTAGTTCATTGCTCATGTGTAGAAATACTATTGATTTCTGTATGTTGATATTGTATCCTGCAACCTTACTGAATTTATCTATCAGTTCTAAGAGATTTTTGGTGTTTATACAATGGAATACTATTCAACCATAAAAAAGAATGAAGTCCTGTTATTCACAGCAATGTGGGTGGAACTGGAGGACATTATGTCAAGTGAAAGAAGGCAAGAACAGAAAGTTAAACACCATATGTTCTCACTCATATATGGAAGTTAAAAAAAAAGTTGACACATCTTTAAAATAAAATAAAAATTAAAAGAAAAATGTTGATCTCATAGAAGTAAAGAGTAGAATAGAGGATACTAGAGGCTGGGAATGGTAGGAAGAAAAGAGGGCTATGAAGAATTTGTTAAAGGATACAAATTATAGCTAGATAGGAGGGAAAAGCTCTAGTGTTCTATACCACTATAGCATAACTATAGTTAACAATAATATATTAAACAGTTTCAAATAGCAAGAAGGAGAATAGCAAATGTCCCCAACACAGGGAAATGATCACTACCTGAGACAATGGAGATGCTAATTGCCCTGATCTGATCACTATACATTAAATATAGAAACATTACTATTAACCCATGAATATGTACAATTTTATGTGTCAATTTTAAAAATTAAAGTAAATTAAAACAAAAAAGAAATATATAAAATACTAGACAAAAACCAGAATCACTACGCTGGGCAGATTCACAGTTAGGAATTTGCTCTGTGCTGATTTGTCCTTCTCCATGACCTTAACAATTCTTGATAATTAAAGTGCAAATATACAGTATGTCAAGACAGGAGGCAGTGCCATCTACGATTTAAAAGCAAAATGCACACGTGCATTCACACACAAACACAAAAAATGCTGCCAGCCTTTGGCTACTAACAGCGACGAAAATCTCTAAATGATCTACTGCCAAGGCTTGATCACGCTGATTTATTTCTGATCCGAACGGAAGGAAAGCAGAGACTCTGCAGTAAGATTGAAAGCACTGCTCGGTTTGACAGAGGGAAATAGGATTAGAATGCACTGAGGCAGAAATAATGACTCGCCTCTCCCCAGGACCAGCCCGCCCTCCTGCCTGTACCCACAACAAGCCTTGCATTGCTAACGGCAGGGTGTTGGGAGGCCGGTAGCATCTCAAATCCATCCTGGCTCATCATGCAATCAGATAATATACAACCTGAAAAACCCCGACGCTTTCAGAAGAATGGCACATGCAGGCACAGAGCACAAACACCCCGGTTACTCCAGTAACTGGAAGGAATTTTCTCGTTAGGTCAGGTTCCTCAGAAGAATCGCCTCGGAGAGAGATTCAGGTGTGTGTCGTTTATTACAAGGGTGCTCTTGTAAGAAACCCACAGGGAGTGAGGAGAACAGAGAGGTCAGGGAAAGGGAGGAAGTGTGTCTTTGGTCTCAGCTTGAGGCAAGCTCCAGCCTGATCCACCAGAAAGTTCTGGAGCACGAATTGGGCCACCATCAATCATTCACTGCAGACTATTACTTGGTAGGGCAAGAGGTGGGTATGTTCTTTTATCAACCAGGCAAATTGGCTATATCAGCAGAGGCAAGTTCTCCAAAAGAGGGGGCAGCTGTGAGCCATTAACAACCAGCACTCAGCATCTGGGGAGCTGTGGGCCTGTCCAGCCCAGGGAACGTGAGCTGGGCACCAGCAGACCTTAAATACCACATGTATGCTGACAACCCCAACTTATTATCTCTGGTCAGAGCTCTTCCCTGGACTCCAGATTCATATATCCAACTGCCTACTCAACATCTCCAAGAATTCCTTCCTTTTTTTTTGAACTGGAGTCTCACTCCATTGCCCAGGCTGGAGTGCAGTGGCATGCTCACAGCCACACCAGCATCGACCTGCTGAGCTCAGGCAATGCTTCGGCCTCAACCTTCCAAGTAGCCAGAACTACAGGCACACGCTACCATGCCCAGCTAATTTTTTATTTATTGTGGAGACAAGGTCTCGCCAAGTTGCCCGGGCTGGTCTCAAACCTGCGGATCCAGGCAATCCACTCACCTCGGCCTCCCAAAGTACTGGGATTACAGGCTGAGTCACCTTCTCCAGGTATTATAATTCTCACACTGTATTTGGCCCACACTGAGCTCCTGATAATTACTCCAAATCTATTCCCTCTGTAGTCTTCCATTGTCAGCTCCTCAACCTTGATGTCTCTCGCTCCCTCTCCAATCCATAAGCAAATCCTGTGGGATGTACCTTCAAAGTAAAATACAAAATTGAACTACTTCTTGGACCACCACCACCCCTGGTCCAAGTCACCATTGCGTCTTGCCTGATATATTGCAATAGCCTCCTAACTTGTCTAATCCTGGATTAAGCTTTGTCCCTACAGGTCTATCCTCAACCACAGCTGCCAGGGTGATCCTGTTAAGGATATCAAAGGATATCACTCACTCCTCTGCACGTAAACCTCCAATGACTCCCATCTCATGCAGAGGAATAACGCAGCCCTCACTCTGACCCAGCAGATCCTGAGTGATCTAGTGCCTTCCTACCCTCCCCTCAGATCATCTACTCCACCTGCACTATCTTCTTGCTGCTCTAGGCATAGTCCCCCTCAAGGCTTTTACACTTGCCAGTCCCCTACCTGGAGTGCTCTTTCCCCAGCCTCCTGACTCCCTCACTTCCTTCAGGTCTTGTCTTTAAAAGCCATTTCATGGCCAGGCTTGGTGGTTCAGCCTGTAACCCCAGCATTTTGGGAGGCCGGCGAGTGAATTGCCTGAGCCTGCAGGTTCGAGAACCACCCGGGCAACTTGGCGAGACCTCATCTCTACAATAAATCAAAAATAAGCCGGGCGTGGTAGAACTCGCCTGTAGTTCTGGCTACTTGAAAGGCTGAGGTGAAAGGTTCACCTGAGCCCAGCAGATCGACACTGGAGTGGCCGTGAGCATGCCACTGCACTCCAGCCTGGGCGATGGAGTGAGACTCCAACTCAAAAAGAAAAAGTCATCTTCATGACAATTTCCCTTGTCACCCCCAAGCCTTTTCCTACCCCAGCATTTCATATCCCCTTTGCCCAATTTAACATTTTTATCCTTGTTACTTTTCACCATGTAAAATATATATTTTACTGATGTCCTTTCTTGTGATCTGTATCTCCTAATAGAATATAAGCCTCATGAGTGTGGAGATGTTTGCGGGGTTTTTGCCTCCCATTATTATAACCCCAGTGCCTAGAGCAGTGCCTGGCACAACAAAGGGACACTCAATAAATGTTGGCTGAATAAATGGATTAAATATATAAATACATTTACACATACATATACATAAAATAATTGGAGAGACTATCAGTGAAGCTTCACATTTTTTATTGCCTTGGTTTAACTGTCCCTTTTAAGACTTTTCTAAATTTTCCACAATCAGCTTTTATTACATATATAATTTATATGTTTATGTTTTAAAATCTGCCTGCCCAGAAGGCCTCATCTTCTGATACTCTCACTTATTAACCAGAAAATTCTACTCCCCAAACAATTCCAGTAACCTGCCAAATAGCAGATTAGCCTGTTTTGCCCTCAACTCTAGGGAATTTGGAGTGATAAACATGAAGTTGACAAGCAGGAGATGAAGGTGCTT
>NW_007257271.1:1181162-1203517 GCF_000164805.1 Carlito syrichta | reverse complement strand
CGACAGAGTGAGACTCCAACTCAAAAAAAAAAAAAAAAAGTGAATGTGTGAATGAATTAGCCTTACAAATTAAATCATATGCCATGGTTTTGTTTGTGCTGTAATGGTTAAAATTGCAAAATTTTCCTCAAGATGGAGAGAACCCAGAAAATCTCTGAGCACCACCTTGCCAATGGCCCACCACTAGGACATCCAAACCCTCTGTGTCTCCCTCAGCCTCTTTAGTCTTGAGATGCCTGTAGACTACCATGCCAGATACCCACTTAAATTTGAATTTCAGATAAACAACACATAACTATTTAGTATAACTCTATTCCAAATATTGCATGAGACATGACTTATGCTAGGAAATTATCTGAAAGAGTGTGTTTCTGAAATTCAGATGTATCTGGGTATCCTGAATTTCATTTGTTAAGTCTAGCAAGTCTACTGTGGACTGAACTCTCTCCTTGGAGCAGGCCAAGAAAAGCCTCTCCATACACCATTACCCGAGTGAACAAGGAACAATCAGAAGTTAGAGGCTCCTGTTGCTCTCTTCTTCACCCCAGCAATGCATAGGTTGTCTCAGAAGGCTCTAGACTTTGCTCACTTGATAATGTGCTCACATTTTCCCACGCCTGTGGACTTTATTCTCTTGCTTAGACTCTTCTTTCCATCCCTCCCTCCCACCTCCAATTGCCTTTTAACTCCAGCTTGCTCTTCACGACTCATTATCTCTCTGTGGAAACTTTTCTCGGGATACACACACACACACACACACACACACACACACACACACACACACACACACAGTCTGAGTTAAATTCCTCCCTTCATGTATGCAAACAGCCATTCTAGCAACAACTGCCCTCAGATGGGAAGCACCTGTCTCCTCCACCGGGCACCAAATCCTTGAAGCAGGACTGTGTTCATCACTTTAGTTCCAGCATTCTGTTTAGTACATGACTTTTAAAAGGCATTTGATAAATGAGTGAATGAATGAATGTACAGACACTTTCAGTGGGGGGGAAAGTATCCAAGTCTGTGGGAAGCAGTCAAGGGTATATTTGAACTAGTGGTGAAAGGAGGAATTCTTACATGTGTCTGGCTTTAGGATTTTTCTCTTTTGGAAAAAGTCAGTGGCCTCTCAGTTGGAAAGAACACAATTTGCTAGGAGGGCAAATGCCCCCACAATGCAACCCAGGGTGCAGCAAACCACTTGGCAGATGGACTAGGACTTGGGTTAATTCTCCATGGCCAATCAGGTTGTGACCCTGAGACCCCCACAACCAACCCTGGCCACACATTTGCCAGCAGCTTTGCCAAAGCCCTCTCAGAGCTGGTCTTGAACTACTTGTGGTTTTTCTTCATCCACTTCACAGGTTCCACAATTCCGTCTACTAAGTTAGGGTTAAATTAATTCCCATTAAACTAGGAACCGAGTTCTGCTCTTTACTCAGCCCCCTCTCCACTCCCAGCCCTGGAGACATCTCTTGATGGATAATTACCTGGATTTCCCTCCTACTCGCTGCATGAGTCCCGAGCATCTGTTCTTCACGCTCTTCCATGAAACATTCTCCAATTAAAGCCTAGGAGAACAATGAGAAACAAAGCCCATCTGCAAATGGAGAATTATATTTTCAACAGCAATAGCAATACTAGGTCATGGGATAGGTTGTTAAATCACTGAGTTTATATGTCCAGTGCAGGGGAAAAAAGCATACTTCTGAAACATTTATGGCCGAGATTTAAAAGTCCTGGAGTTGAGACATCAGAGGTAAGGGTCTCAGGACAGCTTTCAGCCTGGCTCCAAGGCCTCAGCTCAGAGTCTGAGAAGGCAGTTTTCATCACTCTCCAGGTAGTACCTAGGAAAGAAATCTGTCTCAAAATGCTAGAGTACTCTGTGTGGCTTTCATCATAAGGCTAGGAAATGCAGAGAGCATTTCAGTGAGTATATTTACTTCCTCTTCTAAACTTTGAATATTAGTTCTAAATCTACAGAGAGGAGGAAGGGCCTACTTACCAGCAATATAAAACTTTGAACTTCTTCTACGTCTGCGTCATGTTTGCAAGGTGTGATATCAGTAAGATGGCCCTGCCACTGAGGGTGGCTCCCATTAAAGTAGAGAGAGCAATTCTGTATTCTCATCATGTGAAGTGTTGGCCCCAGATCAAGAAGGTACGTGGCATCTGGACTTCCCAGTCACCATTTCTTTAACACCAGAACCACCTGGCCATGCTCCACCATCCTTTTTGCCTTGTCATGATGTGCCTTTTTGTCTTTTCACTGGCTGACATATGCAAATCATGTAAGTCCAAAATGTATGTGCTCTAAAATGCAGGACAAGAGAAGGTAAATCTAAGTATCCCACTGATGGCAAGATGTCCAGCAAAGCCCTCTAGTGCTGGAGTGTGCCAAAGACAGATAAGTTCGGATGGGAGGAAACAAAAGGGACTTCAGACCGCTGACCGCTGACAGAAGCCAAAAGCTTCTGCTGCCCCACAGTAATCCCACCAGATGTGCATGGATGGACAGGGGCTAAAATTAGTGTGGAGGTGACAGAGAAATCAACACGAGAAGAATGTTTCACTTTCCTACCCAAGTCTTGTTCAGAATATACACTGGGGGAGTCTGATGGGAAGCAGCCCACCGACTGGTTCCCCACATTGGTCATTTATGAGGACCTTTGGTTGTTTGAGTTCTTCCTTTTCTCTTCTCCATATGACTTTAAGACCCAAAAAAGGTCATAGCTACCAAAGAGATTCGCTGTTATCACTCAACCTTGTGTGTGGGTCTTGGGAGAAAAATCTCTCAAACCATGTACTGTCTTAAAACTTGAAATCTCGGCTGGGCTCGGTGGCTCAGCCTATAATCCCGTGCTTTGGGAGGCCAAGGTGAGTGGATTGCCTGAGCCCGCAGGTTCAAGACCCACCTGGGCAACTTGGAAAGACCTCATCTCTACAATAAATCAAAAAAATTAGCCAGGTGTGGTAGTGCGCACCTGTAATTCCAGCTACTTGGAAGACTGAGCGGAAGGATCGCCGGAGTCCAGCAGGTCAAGGCTGCGGTGGCCGGGAGCATGCCACTACACTCTAGTCTGGGTGACAGCGAGACTCCAACTCAAAAAAAAAAAAAAAATTGCAATCTCCTGCCATTCTGGAATGCTCCAAACCAGGCACAAGTAAAGTGCCTTCTCATGGAAGCTTCCTTTTCTAGCAAAAAAAAAGAAAAGACAAAAAGGAAATTGATGTAATAGCTGAAAAATGTACACCTTGGACTGCACATGGTGACTTACAACTATAATTCCAGAGCTTAGGGTGGCTGAGACGGGAGGATCGCTTGAGGCCAGAAGTTCAAGAACAGCCCGGGCAGCGAGGCTCTGTCTCTTTAGCCAGGTTTGGTGGCACTCACCTGTAGTCCCAGGTTCTTGGGAGGCTGTGGCCACTCAACCTTGCGTGGAGGATCGCTTGAGCCCGGGAGTTCAAAGATACAATGAGCTGTGATCACATCACTGCACTTCAGGCTGGGTGACAGAGCGAGATCCTGTCTCAAAAAAATAAAAAATAGAAAGAAAGAAAGAAAAGAAAAAGAGAGGAGGGAGAGAGAGAGGGAATATGAATGAATGAATCTCCACAAATGACTCAATTCGTGGAAAGCCAAAGACAATTCAGGCAGAGGTTCTTTTTTCACTTCCAATTAACTATGAACTTGCTTCAAATCTTCATTTCACCTTCTGCTCAGAGATATGTGCTCCCTTTGCTGAAGGTTTTGGGAAGGGTGGGTTGGTGTTCGCACAGTAGTAGGCTGTACACTTTGGATGTCAGAATTTCCAGAGATGACAAATGACAACTGTTCCCTTATCCCCCAAATAAACCCCTGCATCCACTTCTTTCTCATACTCAGCATAGTACAAGGCATGTGGTTTACTCCTCTAGTCAAACAGGAAAATATCCTGCGTCTCCTTGGCAAGGAGGGTGTGGAGAGGTAATATTCACTGAGCACTAACAATATGCCAAGTACTGTGTTGATACTTTACTTCTTTACCTTGCTAAATATCATAGCAATGCTAAGAAGCAAGACTTACTGCCCCACTCTACAGATGAGAAAACTGTGCCCAAGTGTTCTAACTCCCTCCAGCTCATGGTGGTGAAGCCAGATGGTAGTCTGAGGCAGCCAGTGCTGGGAGTGAAGAGGCCTCTTCCTGAATGGCTTACAACTTGTTTTGTGATTTTCTAAAACTCACTTAAACTCCCTGTTGGAGCTATTAATATTATCAGTTCTCCTAAATTGGAATAATTCTGTCTGTTCATCCTCTCCCCCTTTCCTGTTCCTTGTCCTGTGGTGCTGCTGAATTAGATAATGTCTACAAAGCTCCCTGCGTTCCTTGAAGGGAAGTTTTGATAAACACAAGTTATTAACCTTCATAGCACCCAGAGTTTTGAATGAAGAAGTTATAAAAATTATCATAAAGTCCTGCTGGGGTTTGATAATGAACAGAAGATTTACTGAATCTTCAAACACTTCCTTTTCTTCCCAAGAGCAAAGGTGAACCCCTCCAGCTAGAATGGGCTCTAATTTCAGTGCTAGTCTCTGGCTCTTCTCTCTTCTGATGTAAGGGAAGGTCAAGTGCCTCTTTCCAGTGCCTAAGAGCAGTGGCTTCGCAGAGATTCTGAACAGCAGGTGTCTAAGGCTTCTGAACAATGCAGCTCCATCATTCTCTGGCTCTGAATTTCCAGGTGCAGGTGAAATGATAATGTGACAATGCCTGCCAGGGAAGAAGATGCCACTGCAGAGAAGTCAAGACCCAGAAATTCAGTATTCAAAAGGGGTCTCATTCCTCACCACCCTGGCTCTCCTTCCACTGACAGTGTGATCAGCATAGGTCAGGGAGGCAGCGAGCTTCGTCCACTCAAGCCACGCAGGCAAGCAGAAACCCAGCTGTGCCTCTCCTCCAGAGATGGTGCAGTGAGTGGGGGGGGGGAGAAAGAAGGGAAGGAAAGATCTCACAGAGACCCTCTACTTCCTCTGGTGGAGCTGGAATACTTAAATGCTGAGCCAGGAACAGGAAGGGAAGGGAAGAACACACAGGTTCAGCAGCAAACTCATTGTCTCACTGTCAATGCCCTCCTACCTTCAGATTTACCTTGGGTTCACATTGCACCAACATGGACAGTGGTTAATAGACTTCACCACGCCCAGCGCAGAAGAGCCTGGCTACCTCCCCTGCCTCCCAGGTTCTGTCCAACCACCTGCAATAATAAATTGAAGATGAGTGTGTGAAGAATGGCACATAATCACCACACCAGACTTGATGGGTCTGACCCATCGGGGGCCAGAAATCTTATTTGCATAGAACCTATCTGCCCTTCCAGGAAGAATGGTGAATTAAAATTTTGAGGACTAGTAGGTGAGCCCCAAAAGTCCAGAATGGAGACTCTAGAATAGAAAAAGAATAAAGATGTCTCCTTTCTCTAGAAGAGAGAAAACTTCTTGAGAGAGAGAGGCAAGACCTGAATCGAGGAAGCTGAACTTTTTTCTGAAACATTGGTTTGAGGTTGACAGAGATGACCACTTCTTAGAGCAGTATTTGTAAATGTCCCTTGATCCCATCCCAGAGCAACTTGGCCCAATTTCCTTGAGAGAGAAGGAGCTATATGAAAATCTAAACTGGACATGGTAGCTCCAGTCTGTAATCCCAGCTACCCAGGAGGCTGAGGTTGGAAGATCCCTTGAGAGATTTGAGACCAGGTCGGGCAAAGTTACTAGACCCTGTCTCTTAAAAAAAAAAAAAAGGTTGTTTAATTAGTCAAACATGGTAACATGTACCTATAGTCCCAACTACCCAGGAGGCTGAGGGAGGAGAATGGCTTGAACCCAGGAGTTTGAGACTAGTGAGCTAGGATTGTGCCACTGCACTCCTGCCTGGATGACAGAGTAAGATGTCATCTCTAAAATTAAAAATATAATACATAAAAATTTTTTTAAACTTCTAAAATATTTTTAAAAGAAAGTCTAAAGATCTTAATCTTTCCCTTTAGAAGTTATAGCACTTAAAGAAAACAAATTCTTTGCCAGTCGGAGCCCAAATAGATGTGTCTTCCATTGTCTCCCATCAGAGATCTGCACCCACTTATAGGACTTACTGGTCTTCCATATGAATGCTGCTATTTTAGAGACAGAAGGGACTGGAGACGCCAGTCATTATACCTGAGAAGGCTTCAGAGTCAAAGAGCATTGCTGCTAGGCTTTATGTTGTGCTAATATGAAGTATGCCATGTGGTTTCAAATGCAAACAGCTTCTTTTCATTACCTTTATGATTATTATTCACCCTTGGCTATGCATGCTAAATTCTAAGAATTCTGGAATCACACAGATGTGAATCCAAATGCTTATCTGCCTAGCCTCAGTTACTTCTTCTGTGTTAGGGGGGCAGTAGTAGCACCTACATAGGAACATTGTGAGGTTCGACTTTGTTAATTGCCCAGCACATGGAGAGCACTCGATAAAAGGTAGTAGCACTAATCAGTAACTGAGCAATAAGCAAGACAATGCTAACAGTATGAAAGATATCTGGAGCGAGAAGAGAGATGATGGCTGAGACTTTTTTTTTCCCTAGGAAAAGAGGGTGACCCTTCAAGTTAAAAACAAAAGAATGATTAAAAGTCAGGAAATGGCCGAGCTCAGTGGCTCAGCCTGTAATCCCACACTTTGGGAGGCTGAGGTGAGTGGATTGCCTGAGTCCACGGGTTCGAGACCCGCCTGGGCAACATGGCGAGACTGCATCTCTATAATAAATCAAAAATTAGCCGGGCGTGGTAGTACGCGCCTGTAGTTCCAGCTACTTGGAAGGCTGAGGTGGAAGGATCACCAGAGCCCAGCAGGTCGAGGCTGCGGTGGCTGGGAGCATCCACTGCACTCCAGTCTGGGTGACAGAGTGACACTCCAACTCAAAAAAAAAAAAAAGTCAGAAAATGTGGCAGCCTGGCTGTGTGGAAGATGAGCCAGGCAAAACAAAGAGGGTTAATAAAAAGGAGAAGCCAGGCTGCCTTGCAAAAAGATCTTGAACTTCAGGCAGAAAGCTTGGACCAGCTACAGTGGGTCATGGAGGCCTCTGCTGGTGTCCAGACTTTGGGCCACCTATATTCACCATTGGGCAGTGGTGCACATCCTGGCATAGAAGGACTCACCTCTGTGGCACCTCCTCTTTTTGGCCCTCCTGATCATGGGTGGAGACCACAGAACACTGTGCTACCCCAGCTGAGACTCATCCAGAAATAGGAGAACCTCAGCAGGCTGTGGGAGTCCAAGGCCAGAACTCCCAGCAGAAGCTTCAGAGATGTGAAAACCCTTGAGTGTTGTTTGACCCCAAAACACTTGCCAAGCTGCCTTTTCTAAAACACCAGCCCAGAGAGTGGGCTGATATGCTTCTTCATGAAAAGCATGAAGAAGCTCTTGGAGAAGAAGCCCATTTCCTGCTCCTGGAGAAGAAGCCCATTTGTCTCCACCTCCAATACAGCAAACCTTTATACATTAAGAGAAATGTCCTGCCGATAAGGGTGCTCGGAAGGGGGCCGCCTTGATTAAAGCAGGTTGTTCTGCCAAGAAGTCTTGAATATGATCTCTTGGTTTGGGGCTGTGAGTGCAGCGCGGAGGCAGCAGGCAACATGAATTGCCTTTTATCTAATTGGAAAACTCCCACCGAGTTTAGAAGTACTCATTTAGACAGGCAGATCAATAAAAGAAATGGGGAGCGGAAGGCCGTGGAGATGTTATGGAGACGAGCTGGTCCTCTATACATCTGCTTAATAAAGATTAACTTATCTGGGTTATAGTAGAAACCCGGAACACCCTCTTGGCTCCAGGTGGCTGCAGGTTCCATTTGTTTTCTTTTTTTTTTTTTTTTTTTGAGTTGGAGTCTCACTCTGTTGCCCAGACTGGAGTGCAGGGACCGCTCCCGGCCACCGCAGCCTCGACCTGCTGGGCTCTGGCGATCCTTCCGCCTCAGCCTTCCCAGTAGCCAGAATTACAGGCATGCGCTACCACGCCCGGCTGATTTTTTATTTTATTGTAGAGATGAGGTCTCGCTGCCCAGGCGGGTCTCGAACCCGCGGGCTCAGGCAATCCACCTCAGCCTCCCAAAGGCGTGGGATTACAGGCTGAGCCACCGAGCCCGGCTCCATTTGTTTTCAACATGCAGACCTTTCTCAAGAGGCGTGGGAGAGAGATCCTCTCCTTGTCTTTATCAGGATTCAAGTGCTCTGGTGGAAGGCAGAGAAGAGGTGGGGAGAGGGGTCTTAACAAAAGTGGGACGGGAACAAAAAAAACAGAGATCCACAGATAAAGGACCCAAAACAGGAAAGACGGACAGCTGAGGAGAGATGGTTAATCTCCCCTGCCTATCATTTGACTGTGTACAAGTCACATCACACCATAATGAGCTGTTTTAAGAACTCCCCAGTTGAAATCTTTTTTTTCTCCCCATTTCTCTTATTCATCCTTGAGTTAGGGGCTCTAGGTTCCTTGGATATTACCACATCATCACCCTCATAAGCTTTTATCCACCTATGTTCTTGCCATTGTCCCCCACTATCTCCCCAACCCCCCCCCCATTCTATACACAGGAGGCTTAAATGGCTGAATCCACCTCTCATTTCAAACATAAGCTTTTGTTCCAGTCCACAACCTTGAAGCTGATTCCCTTCAAAAGAAAGAATGCTCTGTGGCTATAGGTCCAGAAATAGAAGTGGTGTGTGCATGTGTGTGTGCCTACGTGTGTGTGTTGGCACGGTGGGCTGGGGGTGTTTCATTCACACTGGAGAAATTTTCAGAAACCTGGGAACCCTGCTTTTGATTCCTGTGTCTGTCCTTTGACTCCTGCAGAAGTTCCTCTCTGGGCAAGGGCTGCAGGAGGGAAACTGCTGGCACTCAGCTTTAATAAAGGCCTTTTCTCTTGCACAGTCCTATGGCGAAGGCACAGGCTCATACCTGGGCCATGGGTCGGTTGCCATGGAAATGACTGCACAGTCACAAATAAGGCAGTATTATGTTTTCTCAGCAGGACCAGACGAGAGCTAGACGCTAGAGAGAGAAAAGGCAAGAGGAAGAAGAAATAGAGACAGAGACAGCACCAGAGAGAGAAAGAGAACAGAAATAGTTTCTATTAATAGCAAGCCAGAAAGGAAGCACAAATAGAAGGAAGGGGTGTTGTTTGGGAGAAAGCAAATTTCAGACAGGGCGAGACAAAGGAGGAGAAAATGGTAGTGTTTTCTTTGAGGTAGTTCTTTCATTTTCAGAGAGGAAAACCCATTTCAAAGGGACCCCTGTGCATCTCCCTCCCTTCTACTGTTTTTTTTCTCTCCTCTCTCATTGGATAATGGTGCAAAAAGCCTGCAGAGGAAGAGTTGGGGTGGGTAGTGGATACAGAGTGATACAGGAGGCAAGATGGGGTAAGAGGCAAGCCAAGCCCCAAGATGCAGAAAGGCCGTGCTCTGATTCTCAGCAGAAACATGTAGCCTCTTGGTTCCTGGTTCTCTATCAAGTTTTATGCCAAACCTCCACCCTTCCAAAAGCCATTAACCCTCCAGGATCACTGGAGTTGCTCTCAGCACCCTTAAAATTTTTCTCCCTAGTTGAATGCCACTGGAGACAATGATCACATTGTCTTCCTAAGGTCAATTTCTTTTTCATTCAAAGCTTCATTGGTTTTCTCACTACAGAAAAAAGCCTCAGAATCAGAACCTAGATTCAGACTTCACAAGCAAATAAAAAGCACCAACATTTTTTCAGCTAAACCATGAGCCTTTATATAGGGCAAGGGATGCTAAAGTTCTGCCCTTTCCACACTCTTTTTTTTAAATGGATGTGTATATAGAGATTTCTATGTGCATAGTGCTTTTAAACCACACTTTAAAAGGTTCCTGTGATCTCCTAATGCATTATCAAGATAATCAGATATTCAAAACAATGGCAATCGCACATGCTCTCTCTAAACCTCATTCCTTTATGGTAGCCACTACAACTAGCTCTGCCTTACCCACCGGAGCCTAGACAAACTTAGCAGCTTCCTGTATAAAGTGATTTCAGTAGCACTAGAAGTATTACCAACCCAAAATTTTCTCCACCATCAGAACCTAAAATTCCACATTCACGTTAATCTTTTCTGTCTTCAAAAGACTTATCTATTTTTTTTTCTTCTTTATTTTATTTTAAAGATGTGAGGTACAAGTCTGGATTAGTTACATAAGTATTCTATGTGCAGGTGAGTTTAGGCCTCCAACTGGTCCTCCCTTCCCTTGGTTTAGGATCAGGGAGACTTAATGATGTGATGTGCACTCCACTCCCCTGGCAGTGTCCTGCTACTGCTGATCTCTTTCTTGTAGTATTGTGATAAATGTTCAGTATCCACTTATGAGTGAGAACATGTGGTATTCAGTTATTTGTTTCTGCGATAAATCACTGGGTATGATGGACTCTAAATCCATCCAATTTGCTGCAAAGTCCCTCATTTTGTCCTTCTTTATGGCTGGGTAATACTCCATCATGTATATAAACCACATATTCTTTATCCAGTCTACTTTCAATGGGCAGCAATGTTGGTTCCATGTTTTTGTTATTGTGAATAGTACTGCAAAAAACATGTATGTACAAGTATCTTTTTTATAGAATGATTTGAGTTTTTCCAGGTATATACCCAGGAGGGTTATTATCTATTTTTTTTTTAATGGCTACAGCATGAAACCCTAGCTTTTCAATCTAAGTGTGTTTTTAAATTAGCTCAAGCAGGACTTAGGATAAATACATTCCGGTGCATTACAGCCAGGGTCAGGATATTCACAGGATATTCACTGACGGTGAGAAATACTTGATATAAAATCCAAATATGTAACTCATTAACCAGCCACTTATGGGTCATCACAGGTGCTTGAGGGAGAGAAGAAAAGAAAACACTTTCAGTGTTTTATTCTACTTGAAGTTCATTGAGAGTCTTGGATCTGTAGGTTAATGTTTGAATTAAATTTGGGGTTTGGGGACATTATTTTACCCAAAATGGTTTTCTGCCCTTTTCTTTTGCTTTTCTTCAGAAGGGACTCCCATCACACTTCTGCTGTGTGCTTGATGTTGTCTTGTGGGTCTCTGAGGTTCTGATACGTTTTCTTCCATTTTTATTCATTCTCATCTTCAGATTGAATCATTTTGATTGATTTCTCTTAAGTTCATTAACTCTTTCTTCTTACATCTTAAATCTGCTACTTAGTTAACTAGTGAATTTTTGTTATTGTACTTTTTACCCCTAGAATTTTTATTTGGTACTTTTTTATATTTTCTACATTTTTACTGAGATTCTCTATTTTGGATCATTGTTGTCATTTTTTCTTTAATTCATTAAACACTTTTTCAATCTTTGAACATACTTATAATAACTACTTTGCAATTTTTATCTTCTACATCTAGCATCTGGGGCACTCAGAGATAATGTCTATTGCCTGCTTTCCCCCTCTGCATATAGGTCACAGTTTTCTATTTATTTTTATGTCTCATAATTTTTTGGTTAAAACTGGAAATTTTAGATATATATTGTAACAAATATGGATTCTGATTTTTTTCTCCCTGAGATTGTTGTTAAATAACTTTTCTATAAAATGTGTGGCTAATGATGTCTTTGCCCACTTAAAAAAAAAAAAAAATATATATATATATATACACACACACACACATATATATATGTATATATTTTTTCTTGTTTTTATTTTTATTTTAAAACCTGACTTCCTAGGGCTTGTCCCTGTGTCTGCATAGCTTAGTCACCAGCCAATGATTTTTTTCAGAAGTCGTGCTTATACACCTTTAGACAGTAAGAAGCCTACCTAATGCAGAGAGATGTATGTGCCACAAGCTTTTGGCCTTGAACACTTGACTGAGAACACTGCCCCAGTAAATTGAGCTGGCTCACAAGGCCCCATGTCACTCAGAGGTCCACTTCAGTGCTCTGGACACAGGCTCTTAATTGGTCTGTCTCTTAATCTTCAACCACCAACTAATCTTAACTGTGGAAGACAAACTCGAGACCCGCCTGGGCAGTGAGACCTCATCTCTACAATAAATCAAAAAATCAGCTGGGCGTGGTAGCGCATGCCTGTAATTCTGGCTACTTGGAAGGCTGAGGCGGAAGGATCGCCGGAGCCCAGCAGGTCGAGGCTGTGGTGGCCAGGAGCAGTGGCCACGGCATTCCAGTCTGGGCGACAGAGTCAGACTCCAACTCAAAAAAAAAAAAGAAGACAAACTCAAGGGAATGATACTATTTCTCCCTAAAGTAGAAAGCTGCTCACTCCTGAGCCTTCCCAATGTGGGTGTAATTCCCATCCAGGAACAGTCTCAGAGCCCCTCACAAGCATCATGAACATGGAAGCACCAAGAGTTGCCAAATGAGTGAAAGAGCTTGAAGCTCACTGCTCGTCTCTCTAAAGACTCCCTAACAAGGCAAAATGGCTCCAAACTATCCGTGGCCCAAACCCCAATCTGTACTTCTTTTCCTCCACTGCGTTTTGGGAAATGGAGGGATGAGCCCTGAGCTAACTCAAGAGGCCAACTGTAGAGTCCGGAAATGTATCCCAGGCAGGCAGCCAGAGCGAGGGTCCCTGGAGTAATGGGAGGGGAGAGAAACCACTTTTCTGACTGGGACTGGTAATAATTTGATTAACCAAACACTTGGCTAAAGCAAAAAAAAGAATCACAGAAAATAAAAGTGGTGCATAATACCCTAAATGGTTTATTGTAACTTGAAACATAAATATGCTTTTTTTTTTTTTTTTTTGGCTAATATTTTAGATAGGGTCAAGGTGTTTTCTTTGAATATTATAACATTGGTCAAAATTCTCTATCATCTTTCTTCAAAAGCCACTTTTGTAATTCATAATCTACAAGTTGCAGCTTCCATTTCTTTGAACAAAGTGAAAAACTTAAGGACATTTATGAAGTAATCTGAGTGCAAAAACCTTCCATATTCTATTTTTCTACTATCATTTATAGTTGTCTCACCCACACCTAATTCAACAGCAATTTTTAGCAACTCACACTTATTTGAGTCTTTTCAAAGCATGCAATTTTGTTTTCATAGAAACAGCTCTTTTTTCATACTTAGTGTTTGTTGGTTTGCATAACATTTAATTAAATTATACAATTACATCAGTTAACCTAGTGAATTTGTTTAGGGAAGATTGGTTAAGAGAGGTTCAACTGCTGTTTTTTCTCTGAAGGCAAACTCTCAACCTAAGAAATTGCCTGGAATTAACTTTTAAGGTAAATCACATTTTAAATGTCAGAGTTAATTATCATACATCTGATTGTGCACAAATAAGAAAATAGTTTCTAGGGATACAAGAGCAAAGGAAAAAAGGAAAGACATCTGGCATGGAAGAAGGGGAGGTCACCAAATCCTCTCCTTAAAAGCAACTTGAAAACTGGACAATATCACCGAAACAGCTATTCGGGACCCTGGAAACTAGCCAAAGGCTTACAACAAACTAAGAAACATTTATTCATGAAAAACTACAGGCTTTGGATAAGAACAGCAGGGATCTGTAGCATATTTGTCTGAGGCTGATCCCATGAACCTTCCTGATTGGTTAGCACAGGAGTTCCAAAAGGTGGGACAGGCTGTGAATAACCAACCGCTTCATTGCCAGAAAGGGATGACTTGATTTAGAACTAAAAGTAAAAACCTGATACCCAGTGAATAAGTAGCAATTTCAGTAATGAGCAAACAGGGAAGGCTGGCCATTACAATAGTTTGAGGTTACCATGCCATAGCATCAGACTAAAGGACTTGTTAGAAATTTAATAGAAAAATACAAGAAATGCAACACTCATAGAGACACCTAATAATTTTTCCACATACCTCTGTCTGACCTAGAATTAGAATACTTGTGCAGAGAAGACCAGAGAGAACCTTATGAAAACTAAAAGTCAGGGTAGATATTAAAGATGCCTTGACTTTGAATGCCCTCTTGAAACCCACACATAGATCTCTCTGGTCAGGTAGACTCCTTACTGTCTAAAGGTGTATAAGCACGACTTCTGAAAAAAATCATTGGCTTGTGACTAAGCTATACAGATACAGAGACAAACCCTAGGAAGTCAAGTTTTAAAATAAAAACAAGAAACCATATATATATATATTTTTTTAAGTGAGCAAAGACATCATTAGCCACATATTTTATAGAAAAGTTACTTAACAAAAATCTCAGGGAGAAAAAAATCAGAATCCATATTTGCCACAATATATTATCTAAATATTCAGTTTTAACCAAAAAATTATGAGACAAAAATAAATAGAAAACTGTAACCTATATGCAGAGGGGGAAAGCAGACAATAGAAATTATCTCTGAGTGCCCCAGATGCTAGATTTAGAAGATAAAAATTGCAAAGTAGTTATTATAAGTATGTTCAAAGATTGAAAAAGTGTTTAAAGAATTAAAGAAAAATATGACAACAATTACCCAAAATAGAGAATCTCAGTAAAAATGTAGACTATATAAAAGAGAACCAAATAAAAATTCTAGGGGTAAAAAGTACAATAACAAAAGTTAACTAAATAGCAGATTTAAGATGTAAGAAGAAAAATTAATGAAATTAAGAGAAATCTATCAAAATGATTCAATCTGAAGACAAGAATGAATAAAAATGGAAGAAAACGTATCAGAACCTCAGAGACCCACAAGACAACATCAAGCACACAGCAGAAGTGTGATGGGAGTCCCTTCCGAAGAAAAGCAAAAGAAAAGGGCAGAAAACCATTTTGGGTAAAATAATGTCCCAAAATCCCAAATTTAATTCAAACATTAACCCTCAGATCCAAGACTCTCAATGAACTACAAGTAGGATAAAAACAATGAGGTTTAGCTGGACTCGGTGGCTCAGCCTGCAATCCCAGCACTTTGGGAGGCCGAGGTGAGTGGATTGCCTGAGCCTGCGGGTTCAAGACCTGCCTGGGCAACTTAGTGAGACCTCATTTCTACAATAAATCAAAAATTAGCCAGGCGTGGTAGCGCACACCTGTAGTTCCAGCTACTTGAAAGGCTGAGGTGGAAGGATCGCCAGAGCCCAGCAGGTTGAGGCTGCAGTGGCCAGGAGTGTAAATGACAGAGTGAGACTCCAACTCAAAAAAAAAAAAAAAAAAAATGAGATTCACAGCTAGATACATTATAGTCAAACTGTTGAAATTCAAAGACAAAGAGAATATCTTGAAAGTAGTGCTATAAAAACAAATCTAATTTTATATTTAAAGTTCTGAAAAAATAAAATTGTCAATCAAGAACTCTATGTACAGCAAAATTATCCTTTCAATAAAAAAGTAAAATAAAGACTAACAGATGTAATTATTTTTTTAAAAAATGAAGAAAATTTATTGCAACCAGATGTTCCCTACATGAAATACTACAGGGAGTCTTCAGACTGAAGGAAAATAATACGAGACAATAAACTGAAAACCACAGGAAGAAATAAAGACTACCAGAATTAGTAAATATGTGGGTAAATATAAAAGACTCTATAAATATGTTATTTTTCTCATTTTCCTCTTAACTTCTTTAAAAGATAGATTATAAAAAGCAATAAGCAGGTTACTGTATTGATGTAATAATGCACATGACAATGATAGCACAAAGGAGGGGGAGAAAAAGGAGCAAGTTCCAGAATTTATTATAATTTAGTATTAAGCTGAAGCAGACTGGAATAAATGAAGATAGCTATTAGAATTCCTAAAGTAACCACTAAAAAATAAAAATACTCAAAAATTATAGAAAAGATGAAGACCAATTAAATTGGTACAAAAAATATCTATTAGCACAAAATAGGGTAGTAAAGGAGGAATGAAGAGGAAAGATATGGTATATATAGAAAACTAAGCAAAATGGCAGACATAAAATGTGAATAGAATAAACACCACACACAAAAGGCAAAGATTATCAGACTAAAAATAAGCAAGATGAAACTATGCTGTCTACAAGAGACAGTTTATGAGAGGGGACCCTCAAAAAATGGAATTTATTTATTAAAAAATTGTATATTTATTCTTACATGTTTCACTTTCAAAGTACTCTACGTTTGATGCAATGCACCTACCAAGACACTTTTTTCATTGCTCAAAATAGTTTTTGAACTCATCAATTCTGTTGTCTTTTAGTGTTTCTACCTTTTTTTTATTTCACCTCTTCCACATTGGCAAAAAGTTTCCCTTTGAGAACTTTTTTCATCCATGGAAACAAAAAACAAGTCACCTGGGGTGAGATCAGGTGAATAAGGAGGGTGAAACACAGGGGTCATGCAATTCTTGGTCAGTAACTGCTGAATGTTCAGTGCAGTGTGAGCATGTGCAATTATAAATTACCCATCATGAAAGGGGCAAACACATTGAAAGAATCTCCAAAAAAAATTTTCCTGAATCCGAACAGCCTTTCACAACATTTCTAGTTGGTACAGTGATGCTAATGGGTTTCTAGAACACTTATCTAGTGGAGGAAGCTTGCAGTACAGGGGCCCACCATCCAAAAGATAATTCCAGTTTTGGGGGGGAATCTGCCCATCATAGATTCAAAGACACAAGAGGTTGAAAGTAAAAGGTTGGAACAATAAATAAATACCATACAGACAGAAACCATAAGAGAGCCAGGGTGGCTATATTAAGAAAAAATAAAATAGACCTAGACAAAAAAAAATTTATTATTAGAGATCACAAAAAAACATTTCATAATGATAAAAGGCTTAAAACATCAGGAACACATGCCAATTATAAGTGTATTCACAGTTAACAATACAGTTCTAAAATAAATAAAGAAAAATCTAACAGAATTGAAATGAAAAATAGTTTTGAAATAATAGAGATATCAATATCTCATTCTCAGCAAATGATAAGACAATTTGACAATAAATAAGTATATAGAAAAATTGAACAATGCTATCAACCAATTTGACCTGACATTTACCAAATACACCATACAATGGCAGCAGAATATATATTCTTTTTAAGTGTACCTGATACATTTTCCAACATAGATTATATGCTAGACCACAAAATAAGTTTCAATAATATTTAAAATTAAAATTATGAAAAGTATAATTCTGAATACAATTATTAAATTAGAAGTCAAAACAGAAAAGAAATCTGAGACACTCCCAAGTATTTGAAAATTAAATAACCTACTCTTACATGGTATGTGAATCAAAGAAGAAATCAAAAGGGAGATTAAAACATATTTTGAACTGAGAGAGAAAAAGAAAATATAATCTAACAAAATTGATGAGATGAAGCTAAAGCCACATTCTACATCAGAACACATACATTGGAAAAGATGAAAGGTATCCAATCAATAACACTAATTTCTACCTTATAAAACTAGGAAAAAAAGCAAACTTAAACCAACACAAACCAAAAAAAGGAAATAATAAAGACTGGATTGAAAAAGTAAAGAAATAGAAAACAGAAAAACAAAGAATTCAAACCAAAATTGATTCTTTTAAATGATCAATAAAATTGACCAATATTTCAGCTCAGATGAGCAAAAAAAAAAGGAGAGATGACACAGTTACCAAAATGAAATGAAAGCAGTGACATCACCACTAATTTTTTGCCAACAAATTGGGTAACTTAGATGAAATGATCAGATTCCTAGAAAGAAACAAATTTCCAAAACTTGGAAAGAAAAAAGAAAATCCAAATAGACCTATAACAAATTTAAAAACTGAATCATTAATTTTAAAACTTACCACAAAGAAAAACTTAGGTAGTTTCACTGATGAGTTCTATTAGATGTTTAAAGAATAATATCAACTTTTCACAAATCCTTTCAGAAAATAACAGAGGAAGAAAAACATCAACTCATTCACTATATGGGTATTACTGAAAACAAAGCAAGACAAAAACATCACAATTGCAGATCCACATACTGCATGAGCATAGACACAAAAATGTTTAACAGAATGTTAGAAATCCAAATCCCGGCACACATGAAAGGATTATACACCATGGCCAATTGGATTTATACAAGGAATGCAAGGCTGGCTTAACAGCTAAAAAATAATTAATGTTATATAACATATTAATAAGACAAAAACAAAAATCTAATCTTCTCATTAGGTACAGAAGAAAGCATTTGACAAAATCAATACCCATTCCTAATTTATTTTTATTTTTAAAAGCTCTCAAAAAACAAAAAATAGAAGGAAATTTCCTCAACTTGATAAAAGGTATCATGAAAAACTTATAGCTAATATGCTTAATACTAAAGACTGCTTCCTCCAAGGACTGAGAATATGGTAAGCATGTCCACTCTTGCTACTGCTATACAACATTGTACTAGAGGTTCTAGCCAGTGACATATGGAAAAGAAAGGAAGGAAGGCAGGAAGGTAGAGAGGGAAGGTGGAGGGTAGAGTGAGGAGAAGAAGGTGTGAATCAGGATCTTTAATAAGACAGTCCCAAGACAGGACTCCCACGGCATGGAGGACATCAAAGAGATTATCGCCATGCCAACCACCAGGAATAGGAGTCCAAACACTTCTGCCCACTGCATCTTGGGCTGCAGTGTGACCAATGTCTGAGACCAGTGAGACAGAACACACTAACACTCAACAAGTTATATAAAGTGATGAATTTATTATGTACAGACAGATAGCATGGGACAAATTAAGACAAGGATCCATTGTAAGCCAGTCCCCAAAGCCTTAAGAAAGCTGCCTGGGGCAGATAGAGTCTTGACTATGCCTGCTCTAGTTGCATCACAGCTGAGGGATCCTGAAAGCAGCCAGCCCTGCATTACATACCTCAAGGGCCACATGACACATTCGGCAAAGTTGCGAAGGACATTCTGCTTCCAGGCGAGAGAGAAACAAAGTTTAACCTGGGCAGTTTCTCCTTAACTCAAGATGTCACATTCCCTAGGAGGGACAGATACAAAGCCAACGCTGTTTCAGACAGTTTCTTTCTTTTTTTAACTTAATTTTTTTATTTTAAAGATGTGGGGTAAAATTCAGGGATTAAGTACACAAATGTTCATTATGCAAATACTCTTGTTGATAATGTGGCCCCCCACATCCCCCAGGATATTCCTACTGCCAATCCCACCCTCCCACCCCACTCCACCTCCAGCAGTTTCCCGCTACTGCCAATCCTCTTTTTATAGTATTACAATAATTGTTCAAGTGAGAATGCTTATGAGTGAGAACAAGCAATACTCAGTTCTTTGTTTCTGTGATAGATCACTCAGTATTATAGACTCTAAGTCCATCCAGCTTGCTGTGAAGATGGAATATTATGCAACAATAAAGAAGGACAAAATCAGCAGTTTCTTTCTATCTGGAGATATTTCATACCCAGTACATTCTACAGTTATTCCTCAGAACTACAAGTAAGAAAGGGGGAAGGAGAGAACTGGGTCAGTTCAATGTTACTTAGAGAACTGTCCTGAAGAAAGAAGAAAAGAAAGCCACCAAAATTAAAAATGGGCATGATCTTGTATTTATAAAATACTAAGGAATGTGCCATGCCCCCCAAGAAAACACTAACAGAACGAATAAGCAAGTTGCAAGATCACAGTTTACAAAATCAACATAAAAAATCAATTGTATTTCTATATACTATCAGTGAACATTCTGAAAAACTTTTTTAATTCTTTTACAACAGCATCCAAAAATTTAAGGATCAATTTTTACAACAGACACAGACATGAAAACCTACAAAATATTGCTGAGATAACTTAATATATAAATAAATTAGAGCCCTTCCATTTTCATGGATTAGGAGATTTTTGTTAAGATGGCAATTCTCTCCAAATGAATCTATAGATAAAACACAATCCCTATCAAAATCACAGCAGCTTTTTAAATAGACGTTGGCAAGCTAATCCTGAAATGTATATAGAAATTTTAAAGACCCAGAATAGCCAAAATCATTTATTAAAAAAGAACAAAGTTGAAGATTTTAAGACTTACTATAAAGTTATAGTAATTAACACAGTGTTATATTGGCATGAAGGTAAGCAAATAGATTAATGGGAAAAAACTTAAAGTTCAGAAATAAATCCCCATATTTATGCAAACTGATTGTTCACAAAGATGCCAAAACAATTCAGTGAAGAAAAGATAATCTTTTCAATGAATTGTTCTGGGACAATTGGATATAGACACTCAAAAAACAAAGACAAAACAAAAACCTTAGACCCCTACCTCGAATCATACACAAAAATGTATAATACTTCTAGAAGAAAAATTAAATTAAGAGTAAATCTGCTCAGCCTATAATCCCGCGCCTTTGGGAGGCTGAGGTGAGTGGATTGCCTGAGCCCGCGGGTTCGAGACCTGCCTGGGCAGTGAGACCTCATCTCTATAATAAATCAAAAAATCAGCCAGGCGTGGTAGCACATGCCTGTAATTCCGGCTACTTGGAAGGCTGAGGCAGAAGGATCGCCGGAGCCCAGCAGGTTGAGGCTGCGGTGGCCGGGAGTAGCCACTGCACTCCAGTCTGGGAGACAGAGTGAGACTCCAACTCAAAAAAAAAAAAAGAGTAAATCTTCGGGGGACTCCTGAAGATGGCAATGGCATAGGTGGATCCCTAAGACTCTCTGAACGTGAGTTCCCAAAAACACTCTTACTTTTCTCCCTGCAGCCCCCTGCCCATCACCAGCCACACTGGTATGAGGCCGGGGGACTTTTTTCCCATGCAGGACCAGATAATGCGGCCCAGCTGCCGCTGTTCCACTATATATGTGATTCCCGCCAGCTGGGGAATCCTGAATCCCAGATCTCTGCTCCCTCCCTGGCTACATCGTCATGACGAGCACCCAGCACCAAGCTGCCAGTCACCCAGGAAGGCTCTGGGCACCCGACCCTCAGAGACACCAATCCCATTTCTGACTGAAGTGCCCTGTGAGGGACCCAGGGCCACCACCTGCCCTTTGGAGCTTTGGAGATCTGGAGCCCCGGGCCCACCCTGGCTGAGGCACTCAGCGTGCCACCTAAAGCCTGTGTAAGGGAGCAGAACCCCAAGCTTGAGTAAGGTACTTATCGGAGGCTCCCAGCTCCAGAGGAGGGAACACCCGACCCTCTCCTCCACCCCAGCCTGCTGGTGGCACCCCGGATCCAGCGCCCAACTGTGCAGCTGGTCCCACCTAGAGACCCACATGAACACCTCTAAAAGTGAAAGTAAAACTACCACCTCCGCCATTTTCAAGGCAGACTTGCATCATCCCGCCCACCTATCAAACCCTCCACCTTGGTTCCCATGGTGACATCATTAAACAGGAGACAAAGCCCCTCCCCTACACTGAACAGACTGGGACAACAAAGAGTTACAGACCTCCAAGGCAACAGGCTAGCTGCCTGCAACAAAAACAGAGGGGAAAGGCGGGAGATCAGAGCTCAAGGGACTTTAGCCACTACAGGACAAGAGAAAAATCTACACAAATGAAGAAAAACCAAAAGAAGAATATGGGTCTCTCCCAGACTCCCGGGAGGGCAGACACTGAGAAAACTGACTTCAGAATGCAAACAATGAAGAGCTCCCAGAATGAAGGGTCTCAAAATACAAACCTAGACATCAAGACATTAATGGAGAGATTTTAAAAAATTGAGGAGACTCAAGAAGAAACTAGAAAGGAGCTGATATCTGGGATAACAGTAATAAAGAATACTGTGAATGAAATAAGTAACAAACTGATAAGCATGGAAAGCAGAATTACCCAAGCAGAAGAAAGAATCTCAGAGCTTGAGGACCAAAATAAAAAACTAAACCAAACTCTCAAAAACACAGAAAACAAGCTCAAAAAGACAGAAAAAAACCTTCAAGAGATGAGCGATTACCTCAAGAGGCCTAACCTAAGAGTAATTGACCTTCCAGAGGCAGAAAGAGAGACAGAGACCACACTGGAACAAACCTTCCATGAGATCATTCAAGAAAACTACCCTTATCTAATCAATGATGCAAAATTCAAACACAAGAGATTCAGAGAACCCCTGAAAGACAACAAATGAGAAAACCAACTCCCAGACACATAATAATTCACCTAAACAAAGTAGGCATAAAAGAAAAAATCCTAAAGGCAGCAAGAGAAAAAGGCCAGATCACCTACCATGGAAAACCAATTCGAATAGCAGCAGATTTATCTACAGAAACCCTGCCGGCTAGGAGAGCTTGGAGCCCTATCTTCAAAGTCCTAAAAGATAAACAATTCTACCCAGCCAGGGAGAAGCTTCATCAGCAAGGGAGAATTAAAATCTTTCCCAGATATTCAATCCCTAAGAACTTACACTGCCACCAAACCACCTCTACATGAAACACTTAAGAAAGTACTAAACACAGAAGAAAAGGAAAAAAGAACAACGCTG
>NW_007257271.1:1179554-1181142 GCF_000164805.1 Carlito syrichta | reverse complement strand
CCCAAAACAAAAGAAAGACAATAAACCAAGTGGAAGAACAACTCTATAAGAACTCTATGATAGAGACGAACTCTCACATTTCAATAATTAGCCTGAATGTGAATGGACTAAATGCACCACTGAAAAGATATAGAATGGCAAAATGGATAAAATATCACCAGGCAAGAATATACCGCCTTCAAGAGACCCATCTCACTAGAAAGTACACGCACAGACTCAAAATAAGAGGATGGGAAACAAATTTTCAGGCAAATGGAACACAAAATAAAGGAGGAGTCACGATCCTAATTTCAGACAAAATACCATTTAAGTTATCAAAAATTTAAAAAGATACAGAGGGGGACTTCCGGCAAGATGGCGATGGGGCAACCCAGTCTGTGAAAACCTCTGCAAAGGAGAACTGCAGTGGGTCTCTGACTCCACCCCAGGGGCTACGGACCCCAACATCACAGCCTGCTCTTCATATGGAGCTCGGCCGTTGCCACTGCAGGGGCATCACAGAGGTCTGGACAGCCACTGCAGCGCAGACGCCGCCGCCGCAGATGCCGCAGCCACTGCCACTGCCGCCAGTAGCACATCACACCACCCAGGCTGGAGGCGATCCACAACTTCAGTCCTTGAAGCCCCTTCAGGGAAGATCTGCTGGGATCGCGGCCACCTTTCCTGCGACGGAGACGTCCTGCCCGCCGTAAGTCTCCTGCCATCTGCCTGAGGCAGGCAGCCATCTTGCCATCTTCAGCCTCTGCTGTCCCTGTCCAGCCCCACCCCCTCTGGGGCGAGCAGCTGAGATAGCACCACCTGCTGGCGATTCAAGGTAACACCACCGAAACGGGAGAAACAAGCTTGATAAAGACATAGGCCAGAGTGGTGAACGGAGGGTGATCTGCACTGTCCTTCACAACAGACCAGGGACAACTGACCCTAACTGCAAACTAATTTACCAGCTTGAAAACAAAATGAGAAATCAGAACTGAAAGGACATTGGACTTAAACAAAATGTCTCAGAGTATGCTTCAATGATTCTATTAGTTTAATGACTTAATTCTATTCCTACTGTATTGTTCCTTTTTTTCTTTTTTCCTCTTCCTTTTCTTCTCTTTTCTTCTCTCTGTAAACCATATCTTTGTATGGAGGAACAGTACACTAATAAAGTGGTTGCATAGCTGGTATGTTAGCATCACTATATGTTTTATTTTTGTCTGTATGAGAGTTGGTTCGTCTGTAGCTGTGGTCTATTGTTTTTATCTGTTTCAGAATAGGCCTCTCTCTCTATTTGTTGGCACACTCGTTTGTTTCCCCCCTTACTCCTCTATCTCTCCACCCCCCTCTTCAAGCCACTGTCTGCTCCATTCTGTCCCCTCTGCTAACCACATTTTATTTCAGGGAGTAAACCTACAGCCCCACTGCATGGACAGATTCCAATTAGAATAGCAGCAGATTTATCCACAGAAACCCTTTGGGCCAGGAGAGCCTGGAGCCCTATCTTCAAAGTTCTAAAAGAAAAAAAATTTCAACCAAGAATAACCTACCCAGCCAAACTAAGCTTCATTAGTGAGGGAGAATTGAAATCCTTTCCAGATATCCAATC
>NW_007257271.1:1178584-1179534 GCF_000164805.1 Carlito syrichta | reverse complement strand
AACATTCTTCACAAGAGTACAGGCAAAAGATTAAACACACACATGAACCAACTCCAAAACCCAAAGAAAGACAACAAACAAACAGAAACAACTCTGTAAGAACCATATGACAGGGATCAACTCTTGCATTTCAATTATTAGCCTAAATGTGAATGGACTAAATGCACCACTGAAAAGACATAGAATGGCAAAATGGATAAAATATTATCAGGTAATAATCTATTGCCTTCAAGGGACTCACCTCACTAGAAAGGACACCCACAGACTCAAAGTAAGAGGATGGGAAACAAACTTTCAGGCGAATGGAATACAAAAGAAAGGAGGAGTCGTGATCTTAATTTTAGACAAAATACCCTTCAAGCTATTAAAAATCAAAAAAGATACAGAAGGCCACTGCATAATGATAAAAGGCTCAATCCATCAAAAAGAAATATCTATCCTAAACATATATGCACCCAACATAGGTGCACCAACTTTCATAAAGGAACTTCTAGTAAAACTAAAGAAAGATATTGACTCTAACACCATCATAACTGGGGACTTTAATACCCAATCACAACCCTAGACAGATCATCAGGACAAAAAATCAGCAAGGAGATCTGGAACCTCAATGTGACTTTGGACCAAATAGACTTAATTGATATCTACAGAACACACTCCATCCAAAGACCACAGAATATACATTCTACTCATCACCTCATGGAACATAGTCTAAGATCGACCACATACTCGGCCATAACTCAAGAACAAGCAAATTTAAAAGGACCAAAATTCTACCCTGTACCTTCTCGGACCACAGTGAAATAAAAATAAACATTGACACCAAGAAAGTTCCCCCAAAACCCACAAAGACATGGACACTAAACAGCATGATGCTAAACAACTCCTGAGTCAATGATGAAATCAAACAGAGATAAAAAGATACCTGAAAACAAATGAAAATGAAGAAA
>NW_007257271.1:1177057-1177999 GCF_000164805.1 Carlito syrichta | reverse complement strand
AATAACAATCAAGGAAATCGACTACATAATAAGAAAACTTCCTACAAAAAAAAAGCCCTGGACCAGATGACTTTCCAGCAGAATTCTACAAAAGATTTAAGGAGGAGCTGATACCAATCCTACTGAAGATATTCCAGGCAATTGAAAAAGATGGAACTCTCCCCAAATCATTTTACAAAGCTAACATCACATTGATACCCAAGCCAGGTAAAGATCCAACAAAGAAAGAGAACTACAGGCCAATATCTTTGATGAACATAGATGCTAAAATTCTCAACAAGATCCTAGCAAACCGGATTCAGCAATACATCTCAAAAATCATCCACCATGACCAAGTAGGCTTCATTCCTGGTATGCAAGGCAGGTTCAACATTCGTAAAACCATAAATGTAATTAAATTCATCAACAGATGTCAAAACAAAAATCACATGATCATATCATTAGATGCAGAAAAAGCTTTTGATAAAATCCAGCACCCCTTCTTGATAAAAACCCTTGAACATCTAGGCATATGGGGAACATACCTTAAAATAGTAAAAGCCATCTACGAGAAACCCACAACCAGCATACTCCTAAATGGACAAAAATTGGAATCAATTCCCCGGAAAACTGGAACAAGACAAGGATGCCCACTTTCACCTCTCCTGTAAAACATAGTATTGGAAGTCCTGCCTTGAGCAATCAGAGAAGAGGAGACAATCAGGGGTATCCAAATAGGAAAAGAGGAAGACAAGTTATCTCTCTTTGTAGATGATATGATTGTGTATTTTGAAAACCCAAGAGAATCTGTCAAAAGCCTCCTTACATTGATAAAGGACTTTGGCAAAGTCTCAGAATACAAAATAAATGTACAAAAGACAATCACATTTCTCTACACCGATAATAAACACAAAGAAACCCAAATAAAAAACACAATCCCATTCACAATAGCCACAAAAAAAA
>NW_007257271.1:1174511-1175841 GCF_000164805.1 Carlito syrichta | reverse complement strand
GGCAATTATCAACAACTCAAAAAATAACAGCTGCTGGAGAGGGTGTGGTGAAAAAGGGAAACTGTGGTGAAAAAAGGGAACTGTTGGTGGGAGTGTAAACTAGTGTAACTTCTGTGGAAAGCAGTGTGGCGATTCCTAAAAGCCCTAAAAATTGACCTTCCATATGACCCCACAATCCCCCTACTGGGAATATACCCTGAAGACCTCAAATCACAATAAAAAAGATATCTGCACACGTATGTTTATTGCAGCGTCGTTCACAATAGCAAGAACCTGGAAACAACCATGCTGCCCATCAAAAGAGGACTGGATTAAAAAAATGTGGTACATATACACGATGGAAGACTACGCAGTCATAAAAAAGAACAAAATCATGAATTTCGCAGCAACCTAGATGGAACTAGAGTCTATAATACTGAGTGACCTCTCACAGAAACAAAGATCCGAGTATCACAAGTTCTCACTCATATAATGGACCTTGAACATCCAATGTAATACTATAAGAAAATGACTGATGGTACTGGGAAACTATGGGGGGGATGGGAATAATAGGCGCAAATATCTGTCTGGGGATGGGGAAACACCTCTTATCAACAGGGTGCCTGAATGAAACGTAATTGTACACCTAACCCTTAACTGTACCCCACAAAATCATAATAAAAAATTTTGATTAAAAAAATTTAAAAAGATACAGAGGGCCACTACATAATGATAAAAGGTTCACTCCATCAACAAGAAATATCTATCCTAAACATATATGCACCCAATATAGGTGCACCAACTTTTATAAAGCAACTCCTAGGAAAACTAAAGAAAGATATTGACTCTAACACCATCATAACTGGGAACTTTAATACCCCACTCACAACCCTCAACAGATCATCGGGACAAAAAATCAGCAATGAGATCCGGAACCTCAATGTGACTCTGGACCAAATGGACTTAATTGATAGCTACAGAACACTCCATCCAAAGACCACAAAATATCACCGCATGGAACATATTCCAAGATCAAACACATAATTGGCCATACAAGCAGAAGCAAATTTAAAAGAACTGAAATTCTACCATGAACCTTCTCAGATCACAGTGGAATAAAAATAAACATTAACACCAACAAGGTCTCCCCAAAACCCACAAAGATGTGGTCACTAAACAGCATGATACTAAACAACTCCTGGATCAATGATGAAATCAAAACAGAGATCAAAAGATACCTGGAAACAAATGAAAATGAAGAAACATCTTACCAAAATCTCTGGGATGCCTTAAAAGCTGTAGTAAGAGGGGAATTTATATCCCTACAAACACACGTGAAGAAAATGGAAGG
>NW_007257271.1:1153235-1174491 GCF_000164805.1 Carlito syrichta | reverse complement strand
GGTCCCCTAGCTAGACTGACCAAGAAAAAGAAAGAAAAAACCCAAATAAGCACAATCAGAAACACAAAAGATGAAGTCACATCTGACCCTGAAGAAATACAAAAGATCATCAGAGATTACTATGTACACTTGTATGGAAACAAACTTGAAAACCTCAAGGAAATGGAGGACTTTCTGACATCACACAACCTACCTAGGTTGAAACAAGAAGAAATTGAGACCCTAAATAGACCAATAACAATTAAAGAAATTGACTATGTAATAAGAAAACTACCTACAAAAAAAAGCCCTGGACCAGATGGCTTTCCAGCAGAATTCTACAAGACATTTAAGGAGGAACTGATTCCAATCCTACTGAAGCTATTTCAGGTGACTGAGAAAGATGGAACCCTCCCCAAATCATTTTATGAAGCTAACATCACATTGATACCCAAGCCGGGCAACGATCCAACAAAAAAGGAGAACTACAGGCCAATATCTTTTATGAACATAGACGCTAAAATTCTCAACAAGATCCTAGCAAACCGGATTCAACAACACATCTCAAAAATCATCCATTATGACCAAGTAGGCTTCATCCCTGGGACGCAAAGCTGGTTCAACATTCGTAAAACAATAAATGTAATTAAATACATCAACAGATGTCAAAACAAAAACCACATGATTATATCATTAGATACAGAAAAACTTTTGATAAAATCCAGCACCCCTTCTTGATAAAAACCTTTGAACATCTAGGCATACAGGGAATATACCTCAAAGTAGTAAAAGCCATCTACGAGAAACCCACAGCCAGCATAGTCTTAAATGGACAAAAATTGGAACCATTTCCCCTGAAGACTGGAACAAGACAAGGATGCCCACTCTCACCCCTCCTGTTCAACATAGTATTGGAAGTCCTGGCTAGAGCAATCAGAGAAGAGCAGGCAATCAGGGGTATCCAAATAGGAAAAGAAAAAGTCAAATTATCTCTCTTTGCAGATGGCATGATTATGTACCTGAAAACCCAAGAGAATCTGTCAAAAACCTCCTTATACTGATAAAGGACTTTGGCAAAGTCTCGGGATATAAAATAAATGTGCAAAAGACAATCGCATTTCTTTACACCAATAATAAACAAACAGAAACCCAAATAAGAAGCACAATTCCATTCACAATAGCCACCAAAAAAATGAAATATCTTGGCATCTTCCTAACAAGAGATGTAAAAGACCTTTACAATGAAAACTACAAAACTCTGCTCAAAGAAATCAAAGATGACACAAACAAGTGGAAAAATATCCCATGCTCATGGATTGGAAGAATCAACATTGTGAAGATGTTCATCTTACCTAAGGCAATCTACAAATTCAATGCAATACCCATCAAATTACCAGTAACATTCTTCTCAGACCTAGAAAAACCAACATAGGAATTCATATGGAAACACAAACAACGAAGAATAGCCAGAAAAATCCTCAGCAAAAAAAACAAAGCAGGTGGTATCACATTACCAGACTTCAAACTTTACTATAAAGCTACAATCATCAAAACAGCTTGGTACTGGTATAGGAAGAGGCATATAGATCAATGGAATAGATTCCAGAAGCAAAACCTCAATTTCTCAACCAACTCATCTTCGACAAACCCTCTACCACCTATCACTGGGGAGATGAGAACCCATTCAGTAAATGGTGCTGGGAAAACTGGCTGACCACATGCAGAAGATTGAAACAGGACCCCTATCTATCCCCATACACAAAAACTAACTCCAAATGGATCAGAGACCTAAATGTAAAACCTCAAACCATAAGAACCTTAGAAAAGGAAGGAAATGCCCTCATGGAAATTGGAACTGGCATCCAATTCCTGAACAAAACTCAAAACCCACAGGCTATAAGGGATAAGAGACAAGTGGGAGCTCATTAAACTGACAAGCTTCTGCAAAACCAAAGAAACCATCAAGAGAGCAGGGAGACAGCCGTCAGACTGGGAAAAAGTATTTGCTAACTCCAGGTCTGACAAAGGCTTAACATCTTGGATCTATAAGGAACTCAAATGTGCTGAAAAGAAAAAAGCAAATAACCCCATTATAAAATGGGCAAAAGATATGAACAGACACTTCACAAAGGAAGACATCCGAGCAGCCAACAAACACATGAAGTAATGCTCAACCTCACTGATCATCAGGGAGATGCAAATCAAAACCACACTGAGATACCACCTAACTCCAGTCAGAATCGCAATTATCAATAACTCAAAAAATAATAGCTGTTGGAGAGGGTGTGGCGAAAAGGGAACATCCTACACTGTTGGTGGGAGTGTAAACTAGTGCAACCTCTGTGGAAAGCAGTGTGGCGATTCCTAAAAGCTCTAAACATCAACCTCCCATATGACCCTGCAATCCCCCTACTGGGAATATAAACTGAAGAACTCAAATCACTCTATAAAAAAGATACCTGCACACTAATGTTTATCACAGCATTGTTCACAATAGCAAGAACCTGGAACCAACCACACTGTCCATCAAAAGAGGACTGGATTTTTAAAAATGTGGTACTTATACACAATGGAACACTATGCAGCCATAAAAAAGAACAAAATCATGAATTTTGCAGCAACCTGGATGGAGCTAGAGTCTACCTGCTTCCTGAACAAATGACCTCTCACAGAAACAAAGATCTGAGTATCACATATTCTCACTCATTTAGTGGACCTTGATCATCCAATGCACTACCATAAGGAAATGACTGACAGTGGTGGGAAACCATGGGGGGGGGGACTAATGGTAGTAAATATCTGTCTGGGGACGGGGAGACACCTGTTATCAACAAGGGGGCCTAAATGAAGCATATTTGTATACCTAACTCTTAACTGTACCCCACAATATCAAAATAAAAAATATTGTTAAAAAAAAAAAAAGAGTAAATCTTCATGACCTTCAATTAGGCAATGAGTTCTTAGATATGACACCAAACACACAATCATAAATGAAAAATAATATACTGGTCTTTATTAAAATTAGAAACATTTTAACTTCAAAAGTCATCCTTAAATAAATGAAAAGACAAGCCACAGACTGGGAGAAAATATTTCCAAAGCATGTGTCCAGATACATAAATAACTCTTAAAGTTCAATAGCAAAAAGACAAACAGCCCAATTTAGAAATGAGAAAAAGATTTGAACACGTTCACTAAAGAACATAGACAAATAACTAATAATCACATGAAAGGATGCTCAACATTTTTACTCATTAAAAACATGGAAATTGAAAACACAATTAAATGCCACTACACATTCACTAGAATTTCTACAATCAAAAAGATAAAAACCAAGTGTTTTTAAGGATATGGAGAGACTAGAATGTTCATATGGTGTGGTAGAGTAAAATGATATAGCCAGTTTAAAAATCAGTTAGCCAGTTTCTTAAAATATTCGACATAAACTTACCAAGTTCACCCCTAGGAATTTGCCCAAAAGAAAACATATGTTTACACAAAGAGGTGCACAAAAATTTTCGTAACAGCATTATTTATAATAGTATAAAAGTAAATGGATAGCCAGGCACAGTGACTCAAGCCTGTAATCCCAGCACTTTGGGAGGCCGAGGCGAGAGGACTGACTGAGTTCAGGGATTTGAGACCAACCTGGGCAATTTGGTGAACCCTCATCTCTACAACAAATCAAAAAATAAGCTGGGCATAGTAGCACGCACCTGTAGTTCCAGCTACTTGGAAGACTGAAGAGGAAGGAGTGCCTGAGCCAAGCAGGTCGAGGCTGCAGCGGCTGTGAGCATGCCACTACACTCCAGCCTAGGTGACAGAGTGAGACTCCAACTCAAAAAAAAAAAAAAAAAAGGAAAAGAAAAAGTAAATGAATAAACAAATTGTAGTATATCCATACAATAGAATAGTATTCAGAAATAAAAAGGACCCAACTATTGATTCATCCTACAACATGGATAAACCTCAAAATCATTATGCTAAGTGATAGAAGCCCAACACAAAAGACAACATGTGTTTCCATTTATAATAAATGACCAAGAAAAATAAATTTATAGACATAAACACGCCAAGCAGTTGCCTGAGACTGGAGCAGGAAAGAGGAACTGACTGCAAACTGGCACAAGGGAATGTGTTTTACTAAAAAGCACTGAATTTTAACATTTAACAGCTGGCTTTAGTGGTATGCAAATTAACCTTTAAAAATTGCCGCATGCTAGGCACGGTGGCTCACACACATAATCCCAGCATTTTGGGAGGCCAAAGCAGGGGGATTGCTTGAGCGCAGAAGTTTGAGACCAGCCTGGGCAACATAGTGAGACTTCATCTCTACCAAAAAAAAAAAAATCAAAAAATTAGCTGGGTATGGTGGCATAGACTTATAGTCCCCTGTGCCCAGGAGGTCAAGGCTGCAGTGAGTGGTGATGGTGCCACTGTACTCCAGCTGGGGCAATAGAGACTCTGACTTAAAAAAAAAAAAAAAACTACTTGAAAAATAAGACATTATTCTATTCTCTTTTTTTTTTTACGATGTGGGGTACAATTCAGGATTTTAGTAACTATTTATGGAAAATAAATCTTTAGCAAATCAGAAAGAGAAGAGGCATTGAAAGAAATACATATCTTCTAAGATGGGAAAATGTAAAAATCACAAGTGTGTGCCCTATCTCTAGATTGTTTAACATAGTTTTGGAAGTCTTAAAACATGGTACTGGAAACTCAGAAGGAAAAAGAAGTAAGAGGTGTTATGATTAAAAAAAGAGAGAGAGAGAGAGAAATAAGAGACTATTTGTAAATGATATGACCACCTATGCAGAAAATGCAACAACTTATTAGAACTAATAAATACAGTTTAAAAATTGTTGGATATAAGATCAACTTACAAAAGTCAAAAATTATGTCTTTCTAACTCAGCAACCAACTAGGAAATATACTAAAAAGTAATATATTCTTCACAATAAAAAGCATAAAGTATCTAGAGAGTTTAACTATGGAGGAAATTCACTATGGAGGAAATTTTTTAATTTTAATAAAGAACAAAAAAAAAGGTGCAGAAATAAAGTGTCATCCCCTGGTCCTGAGTAGGATTACATTATAAGCATGTAAATTTTATTTAGCAAATAATCTACAAATTATTTGTAATTAGAATTATTGTATTGCAGGGGCAATCACAATCAAAATTTCTCCTTCTCTTTTAGGCACTTAAACATCTTGATCATCTCTACAAATGAATAAAGGTCCACCTCTATTCATTGCAAAGTTAACTTCCAAAAAGAAAAAAAAAAAAGACTGAGCCTTTACAAAAAAAAAAGCTATAACTACAAGATACAATTTAATTTTAGAGCAAAATATATAACAAGTAGAAATGGAGTAGAATATCTCAGGGATATGTGTGTGTGTGTGTGTGTGTGTGTGTGTGTGTGTGTGTGTGTGTGTGTGTGTGTTATTTAATAAAGGTGGCACCATAAATCAGTGGGGAAAGGACAGATTGTTTGGGTAGAATCAGAAAAATTAACTCATTATATTTAGAGAAATAAAACTAGAACTCTATCTAATATCATATACAAAGGTGTATTCCATATGAGTAAGTACCTATATGTGAAAGATAACATGATAAAGTTAACAGAGAAAATGTAGCAGAATACCTTTGTCACCTAAAGGTGGATAAGGCCTTCTTAAATAAAATCCCAAGTGCACAAAATGCAAGGCAAAAATTAATGCTTTCTGGTCAGTAAAGAATGTTGTAGATAAAGCTAACAAATAACAGATTGAGAAAAGAAATTTTTACTGTCCAAAATGAATTGGGGGCTAGCATATAAAATAAACAGGAATATTTGCAAATAGAAAGAAAAAATAACAATCCCAGTAGAAGAATGGACAAAAATATCAATAGGAGATATATACAAAAAGACACTCAAAACATTGCCATTGAAGTAATACTCAAACTCAATCATCAGAGAACATAATTAAAACAATAATAAATCATCATTTTACCTCAGTTAAGATCAGCAAAAATTAGAAATCTGGATAAATTTTCACAAAAGTCCATAATTCTTTGTAGTGGCAGGAAGTTAGAGGCAGTTTGGGTGTCCATCATTGCCAAACTGGATAAGCAAAATGAAAGGAAGCATTCCATGAAGTAAAATGTAGCATTAGCAGCGACAGATTGAATGTAACACAGCAACATAGATGGATATTTTAAAAATGGGCTTTGTGAAAAAAGGAGCAGAATGAGATCTATTCCCAAGTACCATTCACATAAACTTTAAGTATAAGCACGTAAAACAAACAACAATACAAGAAGCTTAGCAACAGACAAAAGGATATACTGTTAAATCTTAGAATGGTTTCTTTTAGAGAGGGAATATAATTAGAAAATTAAAATTAAAGAGAATAAAAATAAGTTAAATAAATGAATGAATAAATGAGAGAAGGAGAGAGAAAATGTCTTCAGTGAATTTAATTGTTTCCTGCTTTTCCTTCCCATTCAGTGATCTGAGAGTCCATTACAGATTTCCAAGAAAAATATTTAAATATTTTAATTTCTTAAATCATGGATTATGTGTCTGCGATGAGAAAGGTGTCACTAAATTTTAAAAATATATACCTGTACTTGAAATTTAATTTTCAGATTAATGTAAAACAGGATGATATGAGTCCCTACGGTCTTCAGTGTAATATGGAGAATACTTTGAGTTAGCTCTTATGAACTCTACAAACTTTGCAAGAAAATTAAAATGAGACCAACACTCTCTCCCTCATAAGTTTGTTATCCTGTGTTTTTATTTCTGACTAGTTTTATTCCTATACATACTTTCAAACCCTAGACCTAGTTTTTTGGTAGGTTTTTATTTTTTTATAGCTTGACTGCAAGTCAGAGAGATACACACATACTCCTACAGTGAGCCTCCCTTGGAATATGCAAAAAGATTAACAGATTGTGAAATAAAAACCCCAAGTGTGCCAACATGTGGGTGTATTCGCTTCTTAATTCTGCATAACCAACATGATTTTGTCTAAGACACAGTTTCAGTGGGGGGAAAATACAAATGAGAATTTCAGGATACTCAGTAAATTCTCATTTGTTTACTAATAAGGATGTATCTCATATGCTTTCTGTAGCCTAGAACAGGAAGATTTCAATGACTTTTGCAGTATTTGTTGTGTTAGAAGCTTTGTGACCAAGTGGGCATCCAGACAGCATGGCAAGGTCAGAGGAATAGAGTTCTGAGAGAGTCACAGACAGGCCTGCAGTCTCTGATAGTTCCTCTTTATTGACAACCTTTGCCCTGTGCCCCAATCTGGCACCCACTCTGTCCAATTCCACAGGTGTCTCTGCAGAGAACTACTCCCTTCGGGGGCTGCACATCCACACAGGTTACCCACACAGTGGGCAGTTCTCTGCTGATTTCCTCACAAGCCTACAAGCTTCCTCATTGCATTAATCTACAACTGTTGATAATTCAACTATGGTAAAGAAAAAGTTTACTCTTCCGTGACTTATGATAATTTATGAAGAATGCTCTAAAACACAAAATTGCCAGGCAAATGTTTAAGAAACACACTCATTTGTAAGCAGATTAAGAACATCCATTTGAATTCAAAAAGTAAATGTACTCATGTCAAATGGATCCCAGATAATCATTTAAGGAAGGCTGCCATATAAATGCTTGTAAGGTAGAAAATTCAACTGTTCAGAGTATTGACTAAGGTGAACCCTTCCTACAGCCCTTTACGCTAGATTACTCATTCCACTGGGTGAACTAACCAGCCTGATGGGCACAGAGCCTTCTCCAGTCTCCCTCGTTGATGCTCTCCAGTGTCACATTTGCCAACTTCACAGGGTATTCTTCCGTCGGCTGAAGCTCTCAGGAGTCTCTTCAGACCTCAGGAAAGCTGCCAGCACAAAAATAAGGGTTGAATATGCAACCTAGATGCATGTTTTATTCAAATTCCAACGTTCTACTCAAAGACTTCCTGATTCTCCTGGGCTCACTAGTGAAATCCAAACAAATTCATGGGCAGCAATGCCCTGGGCCACATTATCCAAGTTACGACCTCCTTCACAGCTTCCACAAACCTTTAGGGGCAAGGTGACCTTACATAGGCGTTTTTAAAAATAAAATGTGTATACTTTTCAGATGTCAATACAACTCTCATTTCGAATATTCTCCAAGAATTCTAATTTTATTCATTTGTGAATGGTAATTATAAAAAGCCTTAACCCTTTAAGTTTCTAGGACTCCCAGGAAAGAAGAGACAGTCCGGGGAACCAAACAAGGAAAGGGCTGTCCTCCCTACCCCTAGACGCCTCTGTTGCTGTCACAAAGACTGCTGGCCTATCCACACATGCCCTCACTCTCCAGCCTCTCTCATAATAAAAATACACTTGAATAGTTTTATTATTTCCAAAAGTACACTTGGACATTATTCAAAATTAAAGAAAAAAGAAAGAAAAGCCATCAATGTACTCACCATCTAGCAATACTGTTATTAATATCAGTGTTAATAATGATTAATAAATACTATCAATACATTCACTATTTCATTCCGTATGCATAAGTACATTTTCATATACTTACACTGTATACAAGACCTACTGTTTTTCCGACTTCTTTCTATGACAAAAGTATTTTCTATACATTGCTCATATTATTAAAGATTCTGAAGAATCACAAGTTTTAAAAGACACAAAACAATTTATTCTATGGGTACACTATAATACCTAACTACATTTTATTATACAAATAATATGTGAGGTACAGATTTAAATAAATAGATATCACCCATACCACCAACATCAAGTTAACATATTGGTATTGGTTTCTCTAGATTTTTTTTTTAAGGGCATACAATTACAAATATATAAGGATGAATGTGGATTCTACTATATCTCTTATTTTATAATCTGATTTTTAATTGGTAAATAATGTATAATAAGAATTTTTCAATTTTGATTATTTCTGTTATTATTTTAATTATTATATTTCATTGTATGGATTTACCGTGACTTTCTTATCTAGAAATTTAGCTTGTTTCAATTACTGGACACAATTAATAATGTTTCATCTTTATGCATAAATTTTTTTTTCCAAAAAAGTAAAGGCGATTTTGTTTTTTATTTTTATTTTTTATTTTTTTATTTTTTATTTTGAAGATGTGGGGTAAAATTCAGGGTTAGGTATACAAATGTTCATTATGCAGGAAACCTTGTTGATGAAGTATGCGCCCCCTCCCCTGGCAGTTTCCCACTATTGCCAATCCCTTTTTTGTAGTATTATGATAATTGTTCAAGGTCTGCTTATGAGTAAGAACATGTGGCACTCAGTTCTTTGTTTCTGTAATAGATCACTCTTATGCAACATTTTTACACACATGACCAATTAGTTACTTAGTAAAAATTCCTAGACGTGTGATTGTTAAAGAACGCTTTACATTTGTGAAGGCTTTGGGTTCATATTGACAAACTGTTCTTCCAAAAAATTACTCTCAGAACTGCCATCAACAGTGTTTGAGTTTTCCTATCCTCACATTTTAAACAATCCTTGACATCATTGCTTTCAATTTTTTAAATTTGATAGTCAAAATAAACTATTTCATTACTGGAATTTGTATTTGTTTGATTACCACAAAGACTAATTTTTTTCATACATTTCTTATTATTAAAATTATTCAACTTTTTATTAAGTTGTTCATCTTTTGTTGACTTACAGGTCTCTTTTTAAATTAAAGATATCAATATCCTGTATATACATATATAATTCATAGTTTTCCAATTTGTCTTTTGGCCTCTAATTTTTTATAGTTTTTTTTTTAATATTTCAATAATAAAAATGAATCTAAGGACTTTGAGTTCTGGAAACTGAGCTAACACAGATGTTCTCCCAACTCCAATCAATACAATCTAATAGCAATTATAAATCAAAAAAAATAGTAATTATATAGTTTATACTAAAATAAAGAAATTGATGTTATCTGAGGCCAAAAACAAAAGGGAAAGATAAAGCCATGTGCCAGTGCCATGACAGTCCAGAGTCACATCAGACAGAACACAGACCCTAAGGATCTTGAGTTTTAATAGATTCAAAGGAATGGAAGATATGGCTTTGTATTCACAGATGATAGGAAGCAAAAACAGAAATCACAGGCTACTATCAGGTCATAGAAAAGCTATTATCTTTGTAAAAAAGAAGACTAGAAAAAACTACACCAACTGGCTCAGGAAAACATAAAAAAGGTTTATCTCTTCCTGGGACTCTGAGTAGGATTTTTTAAAAAGTCTCCCACAAAGAAACAAAAACGAAAACCTTGTATTACACAGGGATGTAGAGTCCAAATTTATAACTACTGGTATGGGGCAGAAATCCCCAAGTACAGAAATAAACAATGACAAAAAAAAAATTTTGATCCTAAGTAAGAAAAAGTCTTTAGGACATCTGGCTAAATCCAATAAAAGTCCATTCTGTAGCAACTCTTTACAGCCCAGCATTCATGAGCCTCCCAAAGCAAAACATAATAACAACAAAAAAAAAAAAACCCAAGAAAATGCTCTGCTGAAAATGAACTCACAATCAAAAATTACAGCCAGGCTCAGTGACTCAGGCTGTGATCCCAGCACTTTGGGAGGCCAAGGCGAGTGGATTGCCTGAGTCTACGGGTTTGAGACCAGCCCAGGCAACTTGGTAAGACCTCATCTCTACAATAAATCAAAAAATTAGCCAGGCTCGGAAGTGCACACCTGTAGATCCAGCTTCTTGGAAGGCTGAAGCAGAAAGATCACCGGAGCCCAGCAAGTCAATGCTGGGGTGACTGTGAGCGTGCCACTGCCCTCCAGCCTGGGTGACGGAATGAGACTACTACTCAAAAAAAAAAAAAAAAAAGAATTACACACCATACTCACAGTGACCCAGTATACCAGTATACCAGTATACACAAAAAAACAGATCATAATAGTACTTGTGGTAAAGAACAATCTTAAAAGATTCTTAAATGATTATCTTTAAAAAGATAATCGAGATTAAAGAAATAAAATTATAAGAAAAGAACAGAGATCTATGAAAAAAGAATTGGCGAATGAACTTCCAGAAATTAAATAATTTTGATTAGTCATTAAAATTGAAATTTCACTGCACAAGATAAATAACAGATTAAGCATGACCGAAAAGTTATTTAATTGGAGAAGGAAGAGGAGGAAATTAACAAAACGAGAAGGTGAAAAATGTCACATAGAACTTTTTTTTTTTTTTTTGAGTTGGAGTCTCACTCTGTCACCCAGACTGGAGTGCAGTGGCCGCTCCTGGCCACTGCAGCCTCAACCTGCCGGGCTCCGGCAATCCTTCTGCCTCAGCCTTCCAAGTAGCCAGAATTACAGGCATGTGCTACCACGCCCGGCTGATTTTTTGATTTATTGTAGAGATGAGGTCTTGCTGCCCAGGCAGGTCTCGAACCTGCGGGCTCAGGCAATCCACTCACCTCAGCCTCCCAAAGGCGCAGGATTACAGGCTGAGCCACTGAGCCCGGCTAGAACATTTTTAAAAGACACAAGAAAAGCAAAGTAATATTCCAAGAAACAAAAGATGAGACGTTTCTAGAATTAATGAAAGAATCAGTCCTGAGTTGAAGAAAAATGAGTTCTAAAAACGATTCACTTTTAAAAATTTACCCTTAGGCATATACAATAAAATCTCAGAACATCAAAGTCAAAAGGAATCTAAGAAAAAAAAAGACTATCTACAAGAACAACAATTAAGCTGACAGCAGAGTTCTTACCAATGACAACAGAAGCCATAACACAACAGATTAATACCATTAAAAGACTAAAAGAAAAGAAAAGAAATAATCATCCTAAAATTTTATATCTAACTAATACATGACCTAAGGAGGATGGGGAAGTGAAGACTCTTATTTCAAGAGAAACATTTACCAAAGAAAATAATGCATAAAAAGAAAACTAAACCTTAAAGGAAAGAAGGGGATGAAAAAATCAAGAGTAAATAAGGAAAATGGTAAATATACAGGTAAAGTTATGAAAACATTGAATGAGAAGATAAACTTAATAACCATAATGACTTGTGGAAAACTGAAAACAGGTAGAACTACAGTACTATGAAAAAGAAATATGATTATGTGAAAAGGAAAATCAGAAGTGAAATGTTCAAAATCCTTAAACTATTCAGAATAAGACTGTTATTGCTCTTGTTTTCTTACCCCAATCAGCTATGCACATTAAAAATTAAAATGTAATCCATAAAATAATAGAAATAGAACGCATATTTTTAAGTTGATACTAAAAAGGGCAATAAAGAAAATTTTATTAATCTAAGAAAAAGTAGGAAAGAAAAAAAGGAGAAAAAAGGCATGGTAAATAGAAAACATAAAATAAGATGGTAAACATAGATTCAAACATATTCATAATCATATAAATTAACTGATTTATTAGTTTAAAACACAGACATTTTCAGATTGGATTTTTATAAATCTGGCAATATGCTATTCACCAGAGACTCACTTGAAATATAATGAGATATAAATGTGAGAAGTACATGGATGGAAAAAGAAATGCAGAACATACCCAACTAAGGGTTGGGGGAAGGCTATATAGCAACATGAATATCATAAAAGGAAGATTAAACAAAAGATACAGATAAAAAGATAGAGGTAAGTGTCTACATCTGTCTTAGCCCATTTGAGTTGCTATAACAAAATATTTAAAACAGAGCAATTTATAAACAGCAGAAATGTATTGCTCACAGAGCTGAAAGCTGGAAAGTCAAAAATCAAGGTACCAGCAGATTCAATGTCTGGTGAGGAGCTATTCCTCATGGGTGGTCCCTTCTATGTGTCCTCACTTAGTGGAAGAGCCAAGGGACTCCCTCAAGCCTCTTCTACCATGGCCCTAATCTCATTTATGAAGATAGAGCCCTCATGACCTAATCACTTCCTAAAGGATCCACCTCATAATACCAATACATTAGAGATTCGATTTCAACATAGAAATTTTGGAAATGCACTTTCAGTTTATAGTAATATCTGTATAGATATCAAAAATAGATCATATTTATAAATATATACTCATACAGAAATAAAAGGGATAAGTCACAAGCAATAATAATAATAGCTCATACTTACAGAGCACTTATTATGTGCCAGACACTGTTCTAAGTGACTTTTATATGTATTAATTCATTTAATTCTCACAATGTTCCCCAGGTTGTAGCCCATTTTACAGACAAGAACACTAAATTACAGACTAAGTAATTTTCCCAAGGTTCTTGGCTTCTTGGCATAACCACAATTCAAGTACAGCCAGTCTGGTTTCAGGGTATGAACCCTGCATGTGTTTCTAACTGCTGAGCTTCAAAATAAATGAAGCACACATTTACAGAACTGCAAAGAAAAATTAGCAAATCCACAATTATAATAGAAATTTTAATATGCATATCTCAGTATCTAATTAAACAAATAAAAAATTAGTGAAGATATAGAACACAATTAAAATACTCAATCTAATGGCTCTATGTAAAACACTATTCCCAACAATTAGACTGCACACTTTATTCAAGCAGTATGAAACACTTACAAAAATAGATCGCTTAAAAGGCTGCAAAGCAATTTGCTATAAATCCCAGAGAATGAAAAGCATAGAGGCCATGATCTCTGACTACAATGTAATTAAATTAGAAATCAATAACAGAAGGGCAACCTCAAATAACCCTTTTATTTGGAAATTTTAAAACGCACTTTTAAGTATATTATGAGTCAAAGAAAAAATCATAATGCACATAAAACCTTTAGCATAAAATGATGATTAAAATAATATATATCAAAAGTTATAGAAGGTAGTTAAAGTGGTATGTAAAGGGAATTTTATCTTGTTAAATGTGTGTATTAGAAAAGAAGGAAAATTAAAAATTAATGAGTTTCATTGTACAAATAAAGGGAGAAATAAAACACCTCAAGAAAATATAAAGAAGGGGGAAAATGATAAAGCAGAAGCAACTAATAAAATATAAAACAACTTCAGTAAGTTGTTGTTTCCAGGTTTCTTAAAATAACCTCTGATGAAGGTCTCCAGTCGCCACTGTGTGATCTTCGGCAGGTTCTCAACCTCTCTGGGCAGTAGTTTGCTCATCTGCAATGTTAAATGGTTAGGTGAACTCAGAAACTTAGCAGTTCCAAGGCTCTCTGTTCCTTCTTTCAGAGAAAATTTACTAAGAAGAATGTAAATGGGATTATAAAGCCGTTGGTAGCTAAAGGGTTGTGACAGGAGAAATATATTTTGCTCTTTACACAATAACTTTGCCATATAACCAGGAAGTGAGGAGAAATATTCAAAGGGCAGCTCCTCCCTGTGCCAGACTAGATTGGGCCAGGAAAGTGCTAGAAAATTGTCAGCTGAGCAAAGAAACCACCTTTCTGCAAAAGCCTTTCCCTGGGGAATGCATAACTAATAGCTGTTCAGTTCTAAGACTATTGGATGCTACGTGAGCCTGAAGCCCCAAATATATGGCAAGTTCAAGACATATACAGATCTCACGAAAAAGTAGAGACTCAAAAGTATTTAAATAAATGAACTAAGAAGAAAATGCAAGGTGATGCATAAAATGAGGTGCTAATCCAGATTTTAGGATAAACCAAGTTTAATTAATCCCTAGGTTCACTTAAAAAAAAAAAACAGGTGGACAAAATGCCTAAAACCCTGTCTTTAAAGTAGATTAAATCATGATTGACAATGATAGATATTCTAACTAGAGTAACAGACTTCAACCTTTCATATGTGTCTATGGGAATTAAGGCAGGAAGGGACCACAAAAATCACAAGTAGTGTAAATACAGTCCAAAGGTTTTTTATGACCTCTCTACCCAAAGAATGACAGATTGAATACGGTCAGAGATTTGAGAAAAAGATATTCAGTTGTGCATTTGTTCTTGAAAAGTATGCTTTCATTAAAATGAGCACATCATAGCATTTAATTTGATCTGTGTTAAATCGGGTTGTGATGGGTCTTGTTTCTAAAGGGATGAGGATAAAATGTGCTAATACACACTCATGTTAGGAGATTATAGAACTAAGGTACCAGTGCCCCCAATTACGCAGATAGGTGTACTAGAGTGTAAAAGTCTTCAAAAAGGTGAATCTTAAACCCGTAAAGTAATAATAATAAGCATAAAAAATGTAGACATTATACAGATGCAAAACTGGACTTCCTGTGCCTTTCGAAAACATGAAGAAGCTCATAACAACAACAACAACAACAACAACAAAAACTCAGCTAATGGGGCCCTTTCCCTGCGTGGCTTCAACATGTGTGTCTTTCCAGAGCAAACCACTCTCCAACTGTCAATACTAACCATGGAGTGTTAGAGAAGCCAAGTTCCTTGTACCCTTAATGCTTGTGTCAGCTTTCCCTTCATTACAGGCAAACTAATGTTGTAATGGAACATTTGGGGTGGATCCAGAAGAATAAATCTGACAAACAATTTTCAGTTTCCGGTCTCAGACCAAAACCAGAGAGTCAGAAAAATTCTCTCAGGGAAAGAAGGCTGTGTGATTGTTTTTGAGATACTGTGGCAACCTCCCTGAGACTTAACTGTTTAAAAGGTCTCCAACAGGCCTTGGCCATACTGAGCTTTCCTGAGCACTCAATCTACATGCGCCTCTACTCATCTGAAATATTAAACAGGGGCTAAAGTCTTTGACAGGCCTGATGTGCTACACTGCCCTTTCCAGGAGCCCAGGACAGCATCTTCTTGGTGACATGGGTCTTGGATGAGGGACCAGAGGTCTCTCCTCCCCGTTCCCTTTGCTTATATGAACTTGTCTCTCTCAATGCCCACCAGCTTTGCCAGTTCGCCCAGAGAAGGGCTTCTTATACCTCATATTAATGCATGTCCTCTGCAACTTTGCCAAGCCAGAAAAAGCAAGATTCATGATTTCCTCAGCCAAAGGAGGGAAAAGAGGACCAAAACAAAAAACAAAAAAAACCTTTAATTTTTCTTCTTCAATGAAAGTTCACAAGTCCTCATTTGCCTTCAATTCTTTCAACATTCTTTCAAAATGCTGAAAACTAACTTGAAATCATCTTTACAAGGCTCATGTTCTTATGTCAAGAAAAAATGTAAGTGTGAAAACACCAAAGAACGTTTCTTTGTGTCTCCATTACCTCCCAGAGGGCTCGCCCTGCCTTCCTCTCTCTCCACCCCTTTTGTTTCCAGATGTGTGTTGGGCAGCCAGAACAACTTCAAACTTCAGAGTCATGTATTTTCTAAATGTCAGTCTTTAAAGGGCACCACTGCCAATGGTTCAGTCACATTGCAGGGATTTAATTACCTAAATGAAGTACACTCAAAGAAATGCGTGTTGGGCTTTTTTTCTTTCCACAACTCCACTTCAATTTGTATTTTCTCCAGTTCTAATTGAAATTAATTTCCCTTGCTGCTCTGTGTTACAAAACACCTGGATGGGGTTATTATTCTGGAAAGGTAATTATAAAATTAGAAGGCTAACCACGATGCAGATTTCCTAAATTGTAGGTGGCAATGGTGCCGAATGCCGACAAAGAGAAAATAGTCACAAACACAGGCTAAATTATCTTGCAAAGAATCATCCACAGACCTAGCAATGCCCCAAATCAGGTGGTGCAAGAGGTTTCTCTTGTCAAAGAGGGTAAGGAAGACATTGTAATACACTGTCCAGATACTCTCTTAGGACTATAGAATTCTTTCCGTAGCTCCTGGCAGATGACTTTCAGCTGTCATCTGCCTGTACGAATTGTGTTCCTCAAGGTCTCACCTCCTCCTCTGAGCAGTCAGCTCCATTTCTTGGACCTTCTCATTCTAAATTAGGACCACTTAGGCCATTCCACCATCAGAGCCCCCTGTGGAATCATCCTGAGGACATCATAGTCCAATTCCACACTCTGCCTCCTTCCGTCCCTTCCACAGGTGTGGATCTCAAGAGCACTTTCTAAAAAGCCTCCTGCACACTACATCAGTTTCAGATTCAGCTTCCCAGGGAACTCACCCTGCAACAGAGGGTAGAGTGAGTTGGATTTTTTTTTTTAATGAATCTCGCATTCACTGAGTCTTGCAACTAAGTGAACATTAACCCTGTGATTTCATGTCTAAGAGTTTTTTAGACCCATTAATACTAGCCCCATGTCCTAAAAGCAGAAGATAGCCCACGGAGGTAATCAGGGAAAGGAAAGTTAACTGGCAGCATGCATCAACAGTCTCAAGACGTTCACATTTTTTAACCCAATAATTTACACTTTTATTTATGCTTATGTTCCATCTCATTCCCAAAATTACTGGTAGTGGCTTACAAAAATACTTATGATTCAGCAAGCAGTCAAACTGCATAAATAAGCAATGTGTGGCAAAATAGAGATGACAGAAAACCAGAGCTAGTGCACATCTAAAAATTGGCCATAGGGCCTCTAGCGGCTCCCACACCCATGTGGACAATTAAAACAAAAACAACACTAGACAAAACACAAAACAGACATTGAGATCAAAATAACTTTTCTCTAGATTTCCTGATTATAACATTTTCCATGGGTATATTATAAATGAAAAAGTAATGCAATAAATGGGACTGTGGCCCGAGAAGAGAGCTCATGAAGGGTCCTGCGTGGCATCAGAATGCTACAGAGAAACTGAGAACACACCCTTGCCCTGCCAGTTCCTGAAACATCTCCCCCAGGAGGCTGAGAGCAACATCCTAAACACAATCAGAAAAAGTCATTTTAAAGGATGTGGAACAAGTTGACATAAGTTCTTGTGGTACAGCTAGATTCAAGGATAAAATGAAGAAGACCTAAAGGAATGAAAGGCCCACATATCTGTCTCATCAGCTCAGGCTGCTATAACAAAATACAACAAACTAGGGAGTTTAACAACAGATTTATTTCTCAAAGTTCTGAAGGCTGAAAGTTCAAGAACCTTAATGAGGGCTCTCTTCCTGGCTTGCAGATGGCCACCTTCTCACTGTATCCTCACATGGTGGAGAAAGGGAGTTCTGATGCCTCTTCCTCTTCTTTAAGGGCACTAATCCTATCATGGGAGCTCTACCCTTATGACCTCATCTAAACCTAGTTACCTCCCAAAGGCCCCATCTCCAAATACCATCACATTAAGGTATAGAGTGTCAACATATAAATTGGGCAGTGAGGGTAGTGGCACAAGCATTCTGTCCATAACAATATCCTTCAAGCAATACTCCGTGAAGACCTTTGACAAGAATTCACAGACAAGAATGTCCAGTTATGTTCTCTGACAAATAGCTGGGGAAAAAATGTTATCTGTTTAAGCAAAGTCATTTACATTGACAATCAGCTGACACACAGCTGTCAAGAGCATGACAAGGAGGGCTTGGAGATTCCAAGGAGAAGAACCACCCAGCTGAGGAAGGGCCCCACCTCTGCTCTGCACTGGGTCATGCAAATATCTACAGATGAGGCCAAGATTCTCCCAGAAGGAATTTTTCCAACTCAAGGACAAATAGCAATCAAGGTCTTGACATATTCAGCCATGGAGTTCTATGTCATGGTGATTTTTATTCTTAAAAAAAAAAAATTTTAAGCAGAAATTCCAAATTGTTAATCATAGATTTTTAAAATAATTTTAAACCATTAGTAAAGCACTGATGACCAATAGGATATCTGATTTTAGCTCTAGGAATACATCCTTTGAAAATTCACCCAAAATGTCAGAAAGCGATATGCCCAAAGACATTCACTATAGGTTCTTTTTTTTTTTTTTTTTTGAATTGGAGTCTCACTCTGTCACCCAGACTGGAGTACAGTGGCCACTCCTGGCCACCGCAGCCTCAACCTGCTGGGCTCCGGCAATCCTTCCGCCTCAGCCTTCCGAGTAGCCAGAATTACAGGCAAGTGCTACCACGCCTGGCTAATTTTTTTATTTTATTGTAGAGATGAGGTCTTGCCTGCCCAGGCAGGTCTCAAACCCATGGGCTCGGGCAATCCACTCACCTCAGCCTCCCAAAGGCATGGGATTACAGGCTGAGCCACCGAGCCCGGCACTATAGGTTCTTTAAATAATCATAACCTGTAAACAACTTGAATGACTGTCTCATTCCATTTGGGTTGCTAAAATAAAATACCATAAACCAGGTAGCTTATAAACAAAAGAAATTTATTTCTCACAGTTCTGGAAGCTGGGAAGTCCAAGATCAAAGCACTAGCAGATTCAGTGTCTGGTAAGGGCCTGCTTTCTGGTTCACGGATGAAGCCATCTAGCCATGTCCTCACATGAAGGAAGGACAAAGGAGCTCCCTTGGGCCTCCTTTATAAGGATTATAAAGATTCTTTTTAGAATCTCCAAGCCCTTCTTGTCACAGCTGTATGTCAGCTGATTGTCAATGCACATGGCTCTGCCTAAACAGTGTTTGCTTTTTATTTATGAAGGCTCCACCCTCATGACCTAATCATCTCCCAAAAGGCCCCACCTCCTAATACCATCACATTAGGGGCTAGGACGTCAATATGTGAATTTGGGAGAAACATAAACATTCAGACCATAGTAATGACCCTCAATAGAGGAACAGATAAGTAATTAAAGTACCTCCACATAATGATTAGTAGTTGAGAATAGTCAATAACAAATGTTAATACTAATTATATTACGTTTAGTAAAAGAGTTCAAAATTGCATTTACTATAGAGATATTGGTGTTTTAAAAACTAGTAAAATCCCATGCACATAAAAGTGACAAATATATAAATAAAAGTAATGACAATGCTTGGTAACAATAATTGTATTGTTGATGCTTTATTTCTTTTCTCTATTTTAAAAAAATTTACATTATCTCGCATAAACTTTTATCATAAAAAATGTATATAATAAATTTGAAAGAAAGTAAAACAAGATGTGGAGAATATTCATGGTCCTGACAGATTCATGGAATTTCCAAAATGACATCCAAAAGAGAGCACAACCTGGGAGTCCAGGAATGGTGTCCACTGGTTGTTCAAGATCAGCTCTGATGCTACCCACCACAATGAATGAGTCACACTCAAATGAGAGCTGATATAAACAATGACCAAGTGAGAGACCTTTCCTCCCCACAAAACCCCGGGGCTTGATTCAAACTTGGCTAGTATCTGAGTGTCATTTTATTTTCTAGTCAATGTCTAAATTGAACCCGCTGCTACATTTCAGTCTCTTCACTGTTTTTTCTTTCTTCAGAAAGAAAAAAAAAAGACAGAAAGGGGAAAAAATGAAGTAACTATGGACTAAAAAATAATTTAAAAAAGGGCATGTCTCACTTTCAGTGTGTGAAAGCTCACAGTAATTTCACAGTACCGATTCAAATCTCCTCTGGGGAGCCTGAAACAGGGAGGAAGTCCCTGTCCCTAAGAAAAAGAATAACTGCTTCTCAGCTATGGAGATATATTTTCAAAACCAAGATTCAGAAGTATGAGCTTGACTGTTGGGACAGAGTATTAGAAGTTGGTGCTGTTCTGAACAACCAGGACATTTGATTCATGCCCTTCCTTAGCCGGTGAGCAGCATGCTGCCACACTTTGCGGTATATGGAGAAACCCAGTGGCTGTATTTCTCAAAACTCTTTACAACAATAAACAGATAAAATAGTTTTTAATTACTTCTGAGCATGACTCCGTGAGTAGATGCCAAGACGGTAGAACTTCTAAACTATTTTAATGGTCTGCGTGGCTGATGTAAGAGAATCTTTGGAATTAGAGCTGTTTAAGGAAATCCTAGCTGGAAGAATCATGATAGTCACAGCTATGGCTTCAGTGCTAGGTGCTGAAGAGAGCAAGGAACTCTGGAACCTCTTGAAATATCTCTCTAAGGCTGAATTTTTGAGTCAGCATGTATATAGCAAACAGTATTTTTTCATAGGCCTTCGTATTTCAAATCCAAAATCCTCCTGCAAAAAAAAAAAAAAAAAAGCTATTCAAAAACAATCTTCTCCTAATCACTGTCTGAAAAGCCAGCATTGGCATTTGTTCATTTGACTCAAGGCTTGGTTCCTTCTTGGATGCAAATCTCGTAGATAGGGGACTATCTTAGGCTGTCACTAGCCCCTTTTGTGTAAGTTCTGGAAGTTTCTTTATTTAAGTCTTGTGGGAGGAAAAGGGGAGTTAGGTTGAGGTGTTAGTCTGTTTTTGCTTCTATAAAGATATACTTGGCCGGGCTCGGTGGCTCAGCCTGTAATCCCTCGCCTTTGGGAGGCTGAGGTGAGTGGATTGCCTGAGCCCGCGGGTTCAAGACCCGCCTGGGCACCTTGG
>NW_007257271.1:1123791-1153139 GCF_000164805.1 Carlito syrichta | reverse complement strand
AGAAAAAAAAAAAAAAAAAGATTTACTTAAGTCTATAGGCTGAAAGTAAAAGACTAAAGAGGATACACCGTGTAATTTAATAATCAAAAGGAAGGAACATTGGTTACATTAATATTCAGAGCAAAGGCAATTACCAGAGACAAAGAAGGACATTACATAAGGATAAAAGGATCACACACAAAAAAGATATATAAGACTGGGTAATTTATAAAGAAAAGAGGTTTCTTTGGCTCACGATTCTGCATGGTACTAGCATGCTTGACTTCTGATGAAGCTTCAGGAAGCTTTTACTCTTGGCAGAAGGCACAGGAAGATGGCATGTCACATGGTGAGAGCAGAAGCAGAAGAGAGAAGAGAATGCCAGACTCTTTTAAAATAGCAGTCATGTGATCTAAAAGAGTGAGAACTCACTGGCAACCACAAGAACACACCAATCCATTCATAAGGGATCCACCTCTGTGACCCAAACACCTCCTACAAGGTTCTACCTCCAACACCGGTGATCATATTTCAACATGAAACTCGAGGAGATAAACATACAAACCATATTAGATGAGGATACTGACTTCCTGAGAGTGTTGTGGAGAGAAAAATCACAAGGAAGATACAAATGGTCTTGCAGTTGCCTGACTCTGAGCTCTGGGCTGAACCACCCTCATCACTAGCGAAGAAAGGAGAGTTGGGCCTGCATCAGTCACCCATCTCTTGCAAGACCTGTGATGCCTTCTTCAAACTCCAGAACATCTACCTCTGAGCCAAAGTAAATAGAAGACAACCAAGAAAAACTTTAAACAGTGTCTCTGAAGTGTGTCAGTGAAAGTGACGAGAACCCGCCTCCAAAGAATAGAGCTAGGAAGGAGTAGATGGTGGGACCACAGGCTTTCCTGAGGTCCTGTGATCACAGGATCACATTACCTCAGTCAAGCATGAGGATATGTGTAAACAAAATTATGAGCTCCACAAGGACAGGCATCACACCTATCCACCCACCACTGTTTCCCCAGCACAGGACTCCATACTGAATAGGAGCCCTTGACTCATTGTTGGGTGAAAGAGTAAACCCTATTGGTCTTCAGGGTTGAGCATGGTTTCCCTGTGGTCCTCAGCCTCTGGAAGTTGCTGGTGTTGGAGACAACAGGTGGTCTTTGCAGAACATCAGTCTGCCGTTTCCCCCTCAAGGAGGGACCAAGTCTTATTTCTGTGATCACAGAAACGTGGTCACTATAATGTGGAGGTACAGGGACAGACAGGCAGCACAGGCCGTGCCCCAAGTCTCAGCTGCAAGACATGTCTCTTTCCCCCCACACTACTCTCCCTCAGACATCTGCAGGATGGGATCTGTATTGTGAAAGGATAGAGGTGGCCCCCCTGAAGCTCACCTCTCAAGGTTACTGCAGAAATATCCCTGGGGCTCTCCTGCTCTCTCAAGGCTCGTCCCTGCAGCCATTGTCCCTGTAGCACCCTACCTATGCTCTGCAAAGTTTACTTGACAAACTTTGCCTTTACTGTGTTTTCCCAATTTTCTATAATAAGCTCACACTGGTTTTATAATGGGAAAAACCCAGTCTATTTTAATTTGTTCAAAATAAATTGAAGTTTTCTAAGGTGAAAGAGAAACTCTGCTCTAGCCTTACGGCTCGTGGCTGCAAATCCAGGTTTATTTTGGCACCATAAACACCCACTCCAAAGTCCCATATGGCCTGTGCATAAGATAAGCCATTCTACTTTTTTAAAGGACCATACACAGTTTCACTCTGCACTTCAAATAGGATATAAACTTGTCAGCTTTTTAAGGGGAAAAAAAAAATCTTCTCAAGATCTGTAAAACTAACTTTCCTTTTTCCCATACTTCATCCCTAGGATGTGGAAATCACTTCTTAAGGTATTGGCTATTGATTATCTCAGCTACCCCAATCTTCCTCCACAAAACCATCAGGACAAATTTTGCCCAAATTTGCTCTCCATCTCCCCTTCTGCACCTGTCTCCCTTGATGTCCCCTCCATTTTTATACTTTCTCAACAAAAACAGATTGCCAACTGTTTGCCAGGCACTAGGCTGGCTCTGCAGAAACTGTAAGGAACAAATCAACCAAAAAACTTCCATACCCTGAAGAGGCCCAAGTCAGAAACAAAGAGAACTCCCCAGGGATGCTTCCCCAGGGATATTCAAATAGGACAACTGGCAGGTAGGCAAGACCTGGGTCTGGCAAAGGTGTACAACAGGAATCCTCACCCAAGATGCTGTGTTTGCAGGGGAGGAATTTCAAGGCCAACAGCTCCCACCAGATCGGTGTTGGGGATTGTAACCCTCATACACAGTGCTGGACTCCAGGCCAGCCAAGCCCAGGCTTAAGGCTCCTGCAAGGCAAGGCCATCACAACTTTGTTTTCAAAAAACTTCACAATTCCTGTTTCAAAGAAAGCATCAAAGCAACACAGAAAAAAATTAACCTCTCCCTCCACTTTATAACACTGACTTTATGATTTAGTTTTTTTCTTTGTAATAAATTACATAGGGATAAGGCAAGAACCATAAACATCCCAGTTCTTAGAGCCTTCAAAACTACTTCTGATGTGACCTTGGCTTCATATAACCCGGGTAGCTGTCCCCCACTGCTCTCAACGCACAGTGGATGTCCCAACTGCTGACACCAGAAAAGTAACCCTTCTCTTTCTACCACTCCGAGTCTCCCTCCCAACTCAAGCCTTGTCCTCAACCTAGCATGGGAGACTGTGTGTCTACAGGCCTGAAATGGAACTGTAAACTCTTCTTCCTCTCATGGTTCCTCCTCTAAGGAGCTTATATCCTGATTGTTTCCATTTGAATGCAAATCTTAAATAAACAGCCTGCTGAGAAAAAATTTGACCTTTAAAGTATGGACATGCCCACACATTTTCTCTCAGTCTCTCAGCCTTGCCCCACTTCCTCCTCCAAACACCTTTCTCTCCTTCTTGTCCTTCACACATGCATGTGTCCTTATTTGACACGCCCCCCCAACACGTGATCCATCCCACTGGGAAAACAATCTTCTTTGGGCCCTGCTGCTGTCCTCCAGCTCACCTGCAGATTATCTCCAATTTCTCTCCTGTCTTTCCATGGTTGAATTTCTCAAGCCTGTGAGCTGCCTTCTCACTCACTCCCTCGCCTCCTGCTCACTGGCTGCCCCAACTCACCACAGCCCCCAGATCTCTGAGAGATCACCAACAGCCTTACTTTTACTTAACCCCTCATCTCGCTCCGATAGTCCTGATATTACCTCTAATAATGATGATAGCAACCACCGAATGAGCTCTTAAAATGTTCCAGGTGCTATGCTAAGCCCTTCGAGTTCATGTCTTATTTCATCTTCAAACACCCTGTGGAATGGCTAGCAAAGGGGGTACTCCACTGAGCGGTGGAGTCTGTCTCCTCCCTATGAATCTAGTACTGCTATCCAGGCCCACAACAGTCCCAAGGTGCAGAATCTGCTGTGAACTCGGAAGCTAAGCAGCGTCAGGCCTGGTTAACGCTTCGATGGGAGACTGCCTGGGAATATCGAATCTAGTACTGCTTTGACCAATAGAACATAGTGAAAATGCAGCTGTGCCAGCTGCCAAGCCCCAGCCTTAAAAACTGACAGCCAGCCGGGCTCGGTGGCTCAGCCTGTAATCCCGTGCCTTTGGGAGGCTGAGGTGAGTGGATTGCCTGAGCCCGTGGGTTCGAGACCCGCCTGGGCCACTTGGCGAGACCTCATCTCTACAATAAATCAAAAAATCAGCCGGGCGTGGTAGCGCACGCCTGTAGTTTCAGCTACTTGGAAGGCTGAGGCGGAAGGATCGCCGGAGCCCGGCAGGTCGAGGCTGCGGTGGCCAGGAGCCGCCACTGCACTCCAGTCTGGGCAACAGAGTGAGACTCCGACTCAAAAAAAAAAGAAAATGGAGTATCCGTCCAAGAGCTTAAGCTAGTTGGCCAAGGTCATACAGCTAATCTCTCAACCATTCCATCCCCTCTCCACAAGAGGACCCCTTACCTTGGATCTCTCACTTCAGTCATTCTTCTCACGGGTGGGCTGCCCCATAGGATGGTGGTGGCTGTGGTGAGGATTAAGCAAGATAGTACATGCAAAATATTCGGCATCATGTCTGGCATATAATGCACAATGAGCAAAAGGTTTGCAAACAAATATTGTCCTTGCCTTTTTTTTTTTTTGAGTTGGAGTCTCATGCCATCACCCAGACTAGAGTGCAATAGTATGCTCACAGCCACCCCAGTGTCGACCATCTGAGCTCAGCTGATCTTTCTGCCTCAGTCTTCCAAGTAGCCAGAACTATAGGCGCGCACTACCATGCCCAGTTAATTTTTTGATTTTTATTGTAGAAATGAGTTGCCCGGGATGGTCTCGAACCCATGGTCTCAGGCAATCCCCTCACGTCGGTCTCCCAAAGTACTGGAATTACAGGTTTGAGCCTCTGCACCTGACCGTCCTTACCTTTTTTATTGAATACTGTTCCTTGGCAATCTGATTCTGGTTCATAGTGCAGCCCTCATGCCTCTGTCAACTCCTATCAGGAAGCTAGCTCAGCCTCATTGTCTCCCAACCCTCTGTGACCAGCTACCCACTGAACAGACCCAGTGCACAGACTCCAAACTGAAGGCAGCAGCCCCTACCCTAAATCAGACTGGAGCCCTCCTAGCTGGCCCATTCTCGCAGTAACAGTACCAATCTTTCCATTTCCATGGATAAAAAGTCACTTTGACCGCTTCCCTCTTATTCAGCCCTGACCTCCAGTCACCATGTCCCTTTTGCATTTTCCTTTGCAAAGTCTGTCCCTCCTTGTCTCTCCGTTTCATGGATACCACACTGCTCAGGCCACCTTCACTCCTCCCCTCACCCCCCCACTACCCCCTCTCCCATCCCCCAAGTTGTGCTTAGGTCTCCACACTCCTCTCTCTCCCTGTCCCAAATCCAACCACTGCACATTGCCACAAAACGAGTCTTACTAAAACATAAGGTTTTTACTTTGTGGCTGTCCTCACTATCCCTAGGCCATACCCATTAACTAGAGGTTCAAGTTCAGAATCCTTAGCTTAGCCCTGAAGTGACTCCAATACATGGAGTCACCTTGCCTTATCTTACCTGCCCACCTTAGCCCCCACGACGCCTCAGAATTCTCTCTGCACCCCTCATGTAGTCCCTCATGCTTTGCCAGGCCACCCTTTCCCGTCAGTCCAAGGACTGTGGTAAGGAAAGTGTTCAAGCAGGGATGAAACCTGATATCCAAGAGTCCTGTCTACCTTATCCATGGGGACTGCAACCGACGCTGGGCCTCCCTGACCAAACCGCACTGTAAACATGAGGAATGTTTAGTGCCTAAAATCACTTGTGTTGTTGTCTGGTTTTCAGTCTCTCCCTGCTAATTTCCCAGGCCACATGCCCATGTCTTATCTCTCCAGACAGACCACAACTCATTGCTTTCTCAACGTACTGTCAGCATCTTGAACAAAAGAACTATGCAGACAGCAGGTGAAATGAAAATGAAATTGTCCATTCCTAGTCTTGCTCCCCCTCTATTCTCTCTTGTTGAGGAATGTGAAATAAGCAAATGGATGCGTGTATGCATTGGGTCCAGACTCAGATAACTGAATATCTGGAAAAAATGTATCGAGCGTTTTGTTGGCGGTGTTAGGTTGCTAATGAAGGGTACTTTGAAAAGAAGCATGGTGGGTTTTTGTAAGCCATTTTATGATCTTTAAGTTTACATGTTGTCATTGTGAACCGATATGTACCAACAGGCACAAATAACAGCAACTAAGGGGACTTCAGGAAGATGTGTTGTAGTAAGAATCCTCAAAGGTAGTTATGGCCAACACTCTTGTTTCCAGAGACACACTGGGCTTCCATTGAGCTGGCTGAAAGCAACCAGGTAAAATTTAATAGTGAGGTATTCAACAATGGAAAAGAAACATTTTTATCTGATCAGGTAAAAGGGACAAGTAAAGTTTCAGCAAAAGTCAGGAAGTCAGAGGAAATGAACAGCAACTCTAAGTTAAAGAAGACATTGCCAACATGACAGCATATCATAGGTGTTTAATAAATGATAAATGCCGGGCTCGGTGGCTCAGCCTATAATCCTGCGCCTATGAGAAGCTAAGGTGAGTAGATTGCCTGAGCCTGCAGGTTCGAGACCCGCCTGGGCAGGCGAGACCGCATCTCTACAATAAAATAAAATATAAAATAAAATAAAATAAAATAAAATAAAATAAAATAAAATAAAATAAAATAAAATAAAATAAAATAAAATAAAATAAAATTAGCCGGGCGTGGTAGTGCGCACCTGTAATTCCAGCTACTTGGAAGGCTGAGGCGGAAGGACCGCCGGAGCCACTGCACTCCAGTCTGGGCAACAGAGTGAGACTCCAACTCAAAATAAAATAAAATAAAATAAAATAGAATAAATAAATGATAAATGATTGATGGGCTGACTGATTGACTGATTTCCTAAACTGATGGTGAGTAGCAGCTAGGAGGTTCCCCAAAAAAGAGATTTTTCATGGAAAAATGGGGGTGACCATTACAAGACAAACAGGACTGCGAAACCACCCTTTTCTCAGGATATGAACTTTTAAGTATTTGTGGGAACTCCCACACCCAAAAGGGAATGGGCCTGTACCTCAAAGTATAGTCACTTGGTCTCCTAAAAAGACTTTATCTTCCAAACCATGACTCTCAAATTTGGCTTATTGATATTTGCTTTGCCGTTCGTATGTTATTTCTGAAATACCATCTCTCACAGAACACAAAATACGCAGCAAAGAATTGACTTTATGCCAACAGATATAGCCCCTCCAAGCAGAGACCCTGAAAAGCAGAAGAACAATAAGAATGTCATCTCTAGGGCCAATAAATCCAGATCTTGGAGACATCAAATGGTATACTCCAGTGGTTCTCAAAGTGTGGTCCCCAGAACAGCAGCAGCAATGCTTCTTTCCTACAGAGTGGGTTCCAGCAATGTGTTCTCACAGGCCCTTGAGGTGATTTTGATGCATTTTAAAGTTTGAGAACCACTGGTAAAGCTAAGTCAGAGCAAGCCAATTAGAAACCTACATGTTCTTTCTAGTTATAGGTGTTACACAACAGGATATCCTTCCCTAGGGTCTCAGAACCCCATGGAGAAAAAACGCCACTTAATCTTTTCATCAGATGACCTCTTTCCTTGTTACCTGTGTTGCAGGCACAGGGCCTTTGCACAAGCTGCTCTTTTGCCTGAAATTCCTCTTCCTTCATTACCTCACTCCTTCTCTACCTTGGCCAGCTAACTTCTACTTAAACATTACATCTTGTCTCAGACTTTATGTCTTAATCATTGTTTATCTACAGTCCCTAGCATACAGGGCCATACTGAAGCTGTCTCACACCAGTCTGCATAAGCTAAGTTCTAGCATCTGTCCCCAACTCTGTGTTCGGTGTCACAATGTTCATAACTTGAAATCAGCCATAGTGGAAGTGTTTACCCCACAGAAATTGGCAAATGCTCCAAATCAGGGCTATTTTATTTGTAAAGATGGTCATGAAACAATTACCAGTACAACGAGGACAACCCAGTACCTGGCACCATCGTGTGTGCTCCATATAATGACAAAATGAATGATTAGAAAATAGAATGAATATATAATTGATGAATGAGAAATCTCCTTCCAAGGCAGAAGCAACACCCCTGAGTAACTTTATTCCCACTGGCATTTCAGCACAGTGTCCATTTTTGGAACAATCACTTTCATCAAAAGATCAAACTGTCAAAAATCCAAATCCTCAATTTCACACACAAATACAAAAAGTTCAATCACATTCCAGTGAAAGCAGTTTCCTGGCATCGTTGTGGAATAGGCATTCTAGATTGTTTGGAATAGTCTTTTGGAATCTGAGGGTATATTTTTGGGGGTGAAATATTGTATGGGATCAGGTAAATAATGCAAATGTGTGGGGTGGTCTGCTGAAAGGTTCCTTGGGGGTGCATGACTTACACACAGGTATTCAGAGTAATAATAGTCTTCTCTAATTAATCACTGCACCAGCCAAATAAAAGCACCACTGAGCTTCACTGGGCCAGCAGCATCCTCCATCCTTCAAGGCTATTAGGGTATTTGCATAGCAGTCTCCTCCTTCAAAGCCCTGTTTTTTTCTCAACTGATCCCAGCACTTTTCTGCTTGTCTTTTTCCTCCATATGTCTCCCTCTCTCTCTCTCCTTTTCTCTTTTGTCTCCCTTTTGTCCTTCTTATAGTCCTAAGCGTTGAAGAAAGTAAAGGCAGGTGGCCATGGCCGGCCACAGAGTTCTCCCCATGGGTTGACAGCCAACCCAACACAGTGTCAGGTCCACATCATCCTTTCACTAGTTCACTCCCTGACGCTTTCCTATTCCTCCTCTGCAACTGGATTTTTTTTAACTTTTAATTTTTTTATTTTAAAGATGTGGGGTACAATGCAGAGTTAAGTATACAAATGTTCATTATGCAAGTACCCTTGTAGATGAGGTGTACCCCCCCTTCCCCAGGCAAAGTCCCACTACTGCCGATCCCACTTCCCCACCCCCCTCCCGGCAGTTTCCCGCTACTGCCAATCCTTTTCTTATAGTATTATGATAATTGTTCAAGGTCCACTTATGAGTGAGAACATGTGATTCTCAGTTCTTTGTTTCTGTGAAAAATCACTCAATATTATAGACTCTAAGTCCATCCAGGTTGCTGTGAAGTTCGTAATTTTGTTCCTCTTTATCGTTGCATAATATTGTATACATGTGTATATGTACCACATTTTTTTTATCCGGTCCTCTGTTGTTGAGCAGCATGGTTGGTTCCATGTTCTTGCTACTGTGAACAATGTTGTGGTAAACATACGTGTACAGGCATCTTTTTTATAGAGTGATTTGAGTTCTTCCAGGTATATTCCCAGTAGGAGAATTGCAGGGTCTATGGAAAGTTCGATTTTTAGATCTTTTAGGAATCGCCACTATTTTCCACAGAGGCTGTACTAGTTTACACAGCCACTATCAGTGTAGAAATGTTCCCTTTTTGCCACATCCTCTCCATCATCTGTTGTTTTTTGAGTTATTGATGATAACCATCCTGACTGGAGTTAGGTAATATCTCAGTGTAGTTTTAATTTGAATTTCTTTGATGACTAGTGAGGCTGAGCATTTTTTCATATATCTGTTGGCTGCTCATATGTCTTCTTTTGAGAACTGTCTATTCATATCTTTTGCCCACTTTGTAATGAGGCCGTTTTGTTTTGTTTTGTTTTGTTTTGTTTGGGCAAAAGTTCAATCACATTCCAGTGAAAGCAGTTTTCAGTTCCTTATAGTTCCTAGATGTTGGGCCTTTGTCAGACATAAAGTTGGCAAATATTTTTTCCCAGTCTGTGGGCTGTCTCTCTCCTCTCTTAATGGTTTCTTTGGCTTTGAAGAAGCTTGTCAGTTTGATGAGGCTCACTTGCCTAACTTATCTCTTATGGCATGGGCACTTGGGGTTTTGATCAGGAATTGGTGCAACTGGATATTTCTAATTTACTGTTTAATATTTACATTCCTTTAGTTACTGGAAAAGCAGTCCACAGATAGCCAAGGTTTTACAATCTAACTACTTCACCACACATCTTATTAATGTTATAATGGACTTTGCTATAAATTATATTGCAATCAGTGGAGTCGCAGATTTGAAGAAAATAAGTAAAGCTAAATTATACAAATAGAGAGTTGTGTGTGCAATATCATCTCCTCTTTAAACTGCAACACTTTTGTGTTCTTGAAATGTGACAAAGACCAAAAAGTAGTAAAATATATAGAAGATGTAAATATAGACATACTATAGCCACAGATACAGATATACAGGAGAGTTGAACAATGTTTTCCAGTTGATCAAATGGATAAAAAACACTATTCACAATCCCTAGAAAATACGTGATTCTTTTAATCTCAGATGCAAATCTCTTAGAAGAGAACATAAATATCTCTATGACTTTGTGATATGAAAAGACTTCTTAAATAAGACATTAAAAGGTCAAAACACAAAAGAAAAAAGTAATATGTATAAGCAACATTAAAATGAAAACTTTTATATCAAAAGACTACACATAGTGGAAAATAAGATTAAAATACTGGGTCATACAAAAATGTAAAACTTTCATAAATAAAAAATATTCCGTGAATAAAATATAGATAATAGTTGAAACTGAGTGATAGAGTCATAAAGTTCATTGTATTATTCTATTCTTATGTCTGTTTTTTATTTTCTATAAAAAATGCTCTTAAATGTCATGTAGGAAATTAAAGGGCAAATGAAAAATATTACTATAAATGAGAGATAGAAATGTTTCATAATATCTAAGGAGTTATTATATTTCATCTTTAGAAAGACATCTGTCTATAAAAAGATGGGCAAAGGATATGCACTAGCAATTTAATGCACAATAAGCACATGAGAAAGTTTCTGATCACTAAAAATTAAAGAAATTCAAATTAAATGATAAGATTCCATGTTTCTCTTATCAAATACATGATGATAACATCCTTTCTTCTGAATCTGGGAACAAGGCCATCCCCATTTCTATTCCACATTATACTGGAGATTTTAACTAGCTCAATAAGAGATAGAAATAAAAGGCATAAAGATTAGAAAGAAAGGAATAATAATACAAATGATATGATTGTATACATGAAAAATTTAAAATAAATTACAAACTTTAGAATTAATAAATGAATATAGCAAGATTGCTGAGTTAAAAATCAATTGTTTTCTAACTTAATTGCATTTCTTTATTTCTTTTTTTGCTTTTTTTTTTGAGTTGGAGTCTCACTCTGTCACCCAGGCTGGAGTACAGTGGCACACCCACCGCCCGCCAGCATCGACTAGCTGGGCTCCGGCGATCTTTCTGCCTCAGACTTCCAAGTAGCCAGAACTACAGGCAGGTGCTACCATATCCAGCTAATTTTTGATTTATAGAGAGGAGGTCTCACCAAGTTGCCCGGGCTGGTGGCAAACCCACAGGCTCAAGCAATCCACTCACCTCAGCCTCCCAATGTGCTGGGATTACAGGTTGAGACATCGAACCCAGTCAACCGCATGTCTTTATGCCATATATATTTTTTTTTATTATTTTTTTTTTTTTTGAGTCAGGGTCTCATTCTTATTTTTGGCATCTCTTTGGCCAAAACAACTCACATAACTAAGCCTAAAAACAGAGCGAGGAATTCTATAGAGAGTCACTGCTAATCATGGCAGTGGTAAGAATAAATGATTCTTCTATAGAGAAGATGAGATAAATAATTGAGAACATTGGCCATGGAAAGTTTCCTAAAGGCACAGAGGACCAAAGATCCTTAAACATACTGCAGTGACACGTTCAAGGCTCATTGTAGTCCACCTACTCCTGGGCTCAAGTGATCCAATCGCCTCAGGCTTCCAAGTAGCTGAGACTAAAGGCATGTGCCACTGTGCCTGCTAATTTTTTTTTTTTTTGGTAGACATGAGGTTTTCCTATGTTGCCCAGGCTGGTCTTTAATTCTTAGGCTCAACCAATTCTCCCACCTCGGTCTCCCAAAATGCTGGGAGTACAGGCTTAAGGTATGAGCCACCACACCCAGTTTTATTTTTCTTAATTGTATTTGAGAGCTCATTTGTTCCAAACGTGGGCTCTTTAGTAGATTGTTAGCACCATTAGGACAAAGAATGGGCTTCTTTTTATCACGATTGCATCCCCAGTGTCTAGCACAGTGCTAGTTTTAACTTACATGCTCAGGAAATAATGTGTCAATTGAGTAAACGGTCACATCATTCTTACTCCAAATAAGATGAAAGGCAGAATTCGTTGTAATTCAATTTAGCCCTGAGTGACAGAAATCAAATTAATGTCTCAAACAAGACAGATGTTAATTTCTTCCCCATATGAAAGAAATCCAAAAGTAAGAAGATACCTAATTTCCAAATCTTACAACCACAAATATTTATTTCTCATTCATATGGTAGTAGGCGGGCTGCTATGACTCTGCTCCAACTGTTTTCTTCTTCTAGGACTCAGGCTGAAGGATCAGTCCGGCTTCAGGACATGCTGTTCTTTTGACACAGAGAAAAAACAAGAGGGTTGGGAAAACATGCGGTAGCATTTACAGCGTCTGATTGGGTGTGACATACCGTCACTTTTGCTTGCTTGCATCTCATTGGCCAAAACAAGTCTCGTGGCTGAGCCTAAAAACAAAGTGAGGAATTCTATAGAAAAGCACCGCTAATTACATGGCAATGGTAAGAATGGATGATTCTCCTATAGGGAAGAAGAGGTAAATAATTGAGAACATTGACCACGGAAAGTTTCCTAAAGGCATCGAGGATCAAAAATCCTTACACTTGCACTGTGACATCCTCAGCACATGGTATCTAGCCCATTATCCAAGATGGCTGCACTATACCCTGCCAGTGCATCTGCATTCAGCTAGCAAGAATGAGGTAGAGGCCGGGCTCAGTAGCTCAGCCTGCAATCCCAGCATTTTGGGAGGCCGAGGTCAGTGGATCGAGACCAGCAACTTGGCAAGACCTCGTCTCTACAATAAATCAAAAATTAGCCAGAGCCTAGCAGGTAGACGCAGGGGTGGCCGTGAGCATGCCACTGCCCTCCAGCCTGGACAACGGAGTGACTCCAACTCAAAAAAAAAAAAAAAAAGAATGAGGTAGAGTCATTTACAGACTTAAAAGCAAAATGCTATTTCGTTATTTTTCATTTCACTTCCTTCTTTAAATGTAACTACTAAAGTTGGATGTGTATTTTTATATGTCAATTATCCATTTATGTATCACTTTAAGAACTGTGGGGGAGTGCCAATAGTATGTGATTTGTTGGTTTGGTTTCAGATTTTTCAACCTATAATAAAACTTGCTTGTCTAACTCTTCCTTGGATTCCATAACTCAAAGACTTCTCATTTTGATTAAGCTATATTAGTTGAGTTTCTCTTATTTGTAACAGAGTATTCAAATAATCAGTTGTTGAAATCAATTATTAAAATATTATGAAAAAATAAAATGACTTTAAAATGTCCATATTTTGCCAAATTAAAAAGCATACTATAAAATAAAAATTAAAAATTAAGTAAAAATTAAAAGCATATTATAAAATATATATTTGATATAGTGTAAAAATTTACATATCAAAAGGAGTATACAAACTAATGATGATATTTTATTGGTTATTTCCTCAATGTAATGGAATAAAGTATAATTATATTCATTTTGTATATTATTTTGTTATCTAATATTTATAGTAAAATGTTGAAATATAATGAGTCAAATTGTATAAATATTGTCATCTGAGGAGTCTTGTTTGGTTCTACACAAAATTTAGACTGCTTAGAGAAAAGAGAGAATGTTATCCAAATCTCACAATTTCATTCTCAAAAGGCAATAAAAGGAAATAGTCTATAAAATTAAAAATAAAAAAAAGAATGAGGTAGATTTACATCCCATTGGCTAGACCTTAGTCATATAGATAACTGTGAAAGGGGTCAGTCTTTATTGCAAGAAGCCATGTGTTCAGCTAAAAGCTAAGGGTTCTAGAACTAAGGAAAAAGGTGAAACAATTGGAATCTTTACTACAGACTCCATTCCTCTCCCATAAAAATCTCATGGTTTGTGGGGAAAATTATCATTCTTCTAGCCAGGAAGACCCCCCCCCCAACCAGGAAACCAGGTCCACCAGGAAGACCCCTCCCCAACCAAGGAAACCAAATAAGGCATATTGTACTCATAAATTTAATAGACACTTAATAATAAACACCTATTGTGTACTAATTACTTGTAATAACTACAGAATCAGACATGACTACTTCCTTCCAGAAGCTCACTGTCCATGATGCCATCTGTATCCATTATTACTGAATAACAAACCACCCCAAAACTTAGTGGTTTAAAACAAATTTTTATTATTGCTCATGAGTGTGTAGGTTAGATGAGTGAGTCTGCCGTCTGAGCCAGTAATAGCTGATCTCAACCATGCTCTCTCACACATCGGCAGTCAGCTACAGATGAAAGCTTTGTTGATTTTTGGTGGCTTTGTCTGAAACATTCAGACTGACATGGTTCTGATTACATTATCTTTCAGCCTCCAACAAGTTAGCTTGGGCTTGATCATATTGGCAAAGTGTGGAATTCCAAGAAAGATAGGTGAGTACACAAGACCCCCTGAGACTGGCTCAGAACTAGTGATCACCATCTCCACCAAATTCTACTGGCAAAGGAGGTCACAAGGCCAGTTAAGATTCAGAGGTGGGAAAATGGACCACACCTCTTGACAAGAGGAGCTGCAAAGTCACTTTGCAAAATGCATAGACACAGAGAGAGGTGAATGATACGGAGCATTTTTGTAATCTACTACAGTACCTTATTTACTCATTTTAAAGGCCCTCCACATAAAGGTATAAGAGAATCAAAAGGCTTGTCTGCCCCTCTAGGAAACAACCCAAAAGCCGTTTTTGTTTTTCAATTTGTTCTGTCCAGTACACAAAAGTTATTAGAATTCTCAGCTTCCAGAACAACAACAACAACAACAAAAATAAATAAATAAAACTGGGAATCATTGTTGTGTGTAGCGTGACCTCTTATGCAAGAACAAAATCCACTGGAGTGGAGCTAATGATTTCTTTTGGAAGTCACTTAGATATTTCAACCAAGACTATAATGATCCACCAGGGAACAGTTTTCAAGTTCATATATTTTATGCATGCTTATTAAACATATTTTATTCATGTAGATATATATAAGTAACCATATTCAGTACAATAGTACAAATATATAATCAATATAAAAGTCATATAAATAAACATAAAATCAATCTTTTGTGCTAACCCTTAGCCAAAATAACCATTGATAAGATTCTGGAATAAAGAGGAATGCTTGGGTTCAAGATATGCTTTGCTGCTATAAAGATACCATTAAAATTGGCATCTATAAGGAAATATCTATTTCAATTTCAAGGGTGGAATAATTACTTTTCCAAATAATAAGATTAGCAGGCCCAGCAGGAAAATTATCATTCTTGTAGCCAGGAAGACCCCCCTAACCAGGAAACCAGGTCCACCATTCTACTACAGTACCTTATTTACTCATTTTAAAGGACCTCCACATAAAGGTATAATAGAATCAAAAGGCTTGTCTGCCCCTCTAGGAAACAGCGCAAAAGTCATTTTTGTTTTTCAATTTGTTCTGTCCTGTACACAAAAGTTATTAAAACATTCTAGGGAAAACTCTTCATCCTGCTTCATCTTGGGTCACACCATCATCATTTTTGATACTCTACTGAATGTAAAAGAAAGAAATAGTTTTAAATCGGGGAGGGATGAGTTCTGCTTAGAGAAGTGATTGGCTTCTGAATACAAGCAGTATTAGGAAAATACTTTCTAGAAGGAATAAACTGACTCAGAGGAAGTAGAGAGAACAATAGTATTTGCAGACTAATCTCCAATACAATGCCCAAAGTACCCAAAATCCAGGGTCAATTGAAGTTTGGAGAAAGACTTTAAAGTCCCCTACATTAGCCAGAGCTAGGTACTTGCTTGAATGACTTCCTCTAGCCTTCTCAACCCAGAAGTGGAGCATTCATTCCTTCTTTACAAGCATAAATTGAAATGAATTTGTGGTGAATTAATTGCAATAACGGCCCAGTTTATTCACACATCCCTATGTTAGTGCTCTCCCATATGAGGTCTGGGCTTAGCCATGCGACTTGCTTCAGCAAATGAGACAAGCAAATGTGATGCTGCAAAAAGCACCTGTGCATTGGAGTTTTTTGTCTCGCTGTTCTTGGATCCTGCCACCATGTGGACAGGCCTCTAGTTAGTCAACTAGAGGATGAAAGACACCATTGACACTGCCCCAGTCAATGGCTGGCTAAAAGCCAGGTATGTGACTGAGGCCATGCAGAACCAACCAGGCCCCAGCTGACACACCACGTGAGCAAATCCAGCCAAGCTCAGCCTGACTCAAAAGAACTGTCCCCACAAAACTAAATAAATAGTTGTTTGAAACAAATACATTTTTGAGTGGATTGGCATGCAGCAAAGGCTAACTGATACAGATGGCTAAGTTGTATCAGAGGCCATCTACAAAGGTACAGCCACCACTCCACTGCCCATGCAACTGGACAGAGCCCTGCTTGGCCATGTGCTGTGGGTGAAGAGCACTGGGTGGCTCTTCACAATTCCATTGTGACAAAGCAACTGTTCTCTGACACAGCTGTTCACCTGGGATCCCTAGAGGTGGGGCTGGACCAAGTGGTTATTTTAACCTTTTCAGCCACACCAAGGATCTCAAGGATACATCTCTGAGTCCTCCACATGACTGGGGCTGAGAGCAGTCTTTTTAGTTTCCTAGAAAACTCTGTCTTCCAACCATCCTCAGACTGCAAACCCCTGACAGCTGGAGTGGCTCTGGCTGGATTAATGTGAGTGCAGGTACCAACTCAGGGTCAAGGGTACAAAACCAACTGCCAAACAAAGAGAATGTCAGAAGTCAAGGTCAAGCCAGGCTTGGTGGCTCAGCCTGTAATCCTGCGCCTTTGGGAGGCTGAGGTGAGTGGATTGCCTGAGCCCACGGGTTCGAGACCCTCCTGGGCAGTGAGACCTCATCTCTACAATAAATCAAAAAAAAAAAACAAAATCAGCCGGGCGTGGTAGCGCATGCCTGTAATTCCGGCTACTTGGAAGGCTGAGGCGGAAGGATCGCCGGAGCCCAGCAGGTCGAGGCTGCGGTGGCCGGGAGCGGCCACTGCACTCCAATCTGGGTGACAGAGTGAGACTCCAACTCAAAAAAAAAAAAATAAATAAAAAGAAGTCAAGGTCAAATCGGGGTCACATAGATGCAGCTCAGGGGTGGGAAAGGGGGGCTGGCAAACAGAACTCCATTCAGACAGGCTCTAAATTGGAAAAGTATACAGATTTCTCAAAGCTGTGTTGAAAAAGGATACTGACTATGGGTTATTGGCCAGGACTAGTACTGGAGAACATCATTCTAACACCTGGTGCACTTAACAGAGATGAATCTTGGAGAGTAGGAGTGCCCCAATGGTGGCAGGAGGATGAGTGGGAAACCCAGCATCAATGAAGAGGTTAAGCTGGGAAAAAACTTAAGAGGACCGTCACAGTTGTGGTGGGCCAGCAAGGACCACATACAATTTGCAATACAGCCTGGGTCGGCTTGTTAGACACCCCAAATAAAAGAAAGCTCCTGTTGTGTACCTGGTGAGTACGATGGAGCCCCGCAGCCATGATCAGCATGACCACTGAGCTTCCTGCAAGAGGTGGGGGACGTTCTGGCAGATCCCACTAGACTTTAAATACCAGGTCCCATAAAGGCCTCCACGTGAGGCTACTGTGCCCAAGACTACCTACCCAAGGGCTACAACCACTCCAGGCTCTGTACCTGGCTGCCTCAAGGGCATCCTTGACACCCATGGAGGCACCCAATCCTCAGGCAAGCCTGCCGTAAACCTCTCCTGTGATGACTTTCCTTGGAGTACCACAGGTCAGGGACCAAATGCTGACAGCTCCTCATCAAGTTATCTAACATCTCTGAACCTCCATTTCTTCATCCTCAAGATGGAGTACATAATACTTATCTCGCAGCATTGTTGCAAGAATTATTGATTCCAGAGAAGATTTAAGGTGGCAGGTGGGAAGACCAAAGGAGATTATTGTAGCTAGCATATTTTTCTGCTCATAGAAGACAAAGTATTTATGCTTTCCTTCTACTCACGTCTCCTGCCATGGGAACTGGAGGACTTAAGCCTTCTCTATTAACATATTGACACTATTGATTTATCAAATTAGCATAGAGGTTAATGGCATAGCCTCGGAAGACAGACAGGTTTTAGTTTCAAATTCTAGCACCACCATTAAATTGGGTATTTGACCTTGGAAAATCTACTTAATGTCTCCCCTTAGTGTTCTCACCTGTAAAATCAACTTAATGATAGTTTCTACGTTTTGAAGCGTTAATGAGTTAAACATCACATAGCAATTTGTACACCACCAAACATATGGTAACAGTATTTTATAAAAGTTTATTATTGCCTTGTCATTGCTGTTATTATTCCCACTTTTATTGCTTCAATTATTAGCAGAATCATGAAGAGATGAAACGTAGAATGAAAAGCTCAGAAAAGGTGAAAGAGGAAAAGAAAGACACATGTTCAAGCTATGCCCCTTTGCCATTGTCCCCAAGGCCTGCTGTGAAGTCAGCAGAAGCTTTTGAAGACAGTCCCATGGGTCACTGCTGGCCTAAGATTGGTGGGCAGCCACAATCCTCTAGAGCAGGAACCCCAAATTTTGCTCTGAGACCAAGGCAAGGTACCAACTGTTCCAACCACATCACTCCCCTGCTTAAAAGCCTCTGATTGCATCTCATTGTAATTAGGATAAAATCCGAACTCCTAACCCAAGCCCATTACCTTGCTTTATTTTCTTCATTAGCCTTATCACTATCTAAAATAATCTTATTAATTTGTTTTTGCATTTCAGTTCAGTCTCTCCCCCATCCAGAATGCAAGTTCCCTGAGGGCAGAGATCTTCCTGCTGTATTCATGTCTATGGCCCAGCACCTAAAATAGAGTTGGCTTATGGTAGGCAGTCAATACATAAATGTCAAATAAATGAAAGAATGAATATTAATTAATATCAACAGTAATCACTATTCAAGCTCTGGAAATTTAGAGTTTACCAGCAGTTTTATGTGTGTTATCTCAAAAGAAAGTAATACCATATTTGACTTAATGAATGCTTGCCACATGAATGATTAAATGAATAAATGAATTTGCATGTCTACACATAAAAGAAAATTGTCCAAGACTGGAAAACCTAGTGTCTGAATGACTTCTTGCGTCAGGTGCTTAGTTTCATCCCACTGTAATAAGGGACCTAAGAATTTCTGACTAGGATGACTGACATAGTTTGGATATTTGACCCCTCCAAATCTCATGTTAAAATATGACCTCCAGTGTTGACTGTGGGGCCTAGTGGGATGCGTTTGGGTCATGGGGCGAATCCCTCATGAATGACTTGATGCCATTCCCGCAGTAATGAGTGAGTTCTTGCTCTGTTAGTTCACAGGAGAGCTGGTTCTTTAAAAGGCCCTGACACATGTCTCTGTTTCTGTCTCTGTCCCTGTCTCTGTCTCTCTCTCTCTCTCTCTCTCTCTCTCTCTCTCACCATGTGACAGAGCTGCTTCCCCTTTGACTTCTGCCATGATTGTAAGCTTCCTGAGGCCTTACCAGAAGCAGATGCCAGCACCATGCTTCCTATACAGTCTGCAGAACTGTGAGCCTAATAAACCTCTTTTCTTTATGTTACCCAATCTCAGATATTTCTTTACAGCATTGCAAAATTGACTAATTCAACGACCAACCCAGTGGTGGTCTGGACAGTGACCTCGGCAAACAGTATCAAGTGAAAATCAAAGAGCTGAGTCCTAGTTCAAGAATGGCCACCAGCTGGCTTTGATGGTAAGCCGCATGGCTCTGTGATTCCCATGTGTCCTTTGAAATCAAGGGCATCTGAATTAAATTATTGCTAAATTTCCTTCTACCACTAAAAAAATAAAAAAGTTTATTGATTCCAATCACTCATAAAAAGTCAAGCCTTGATTGAAAGCTACTCACTGTTCCCTAAAGGAAGTCCACACTCAGCAACCTGCCCCTCAGAGCCCCCTACTCAGAGGTGTAGGTCCTGTCATCCAAGCCCCATTGCCTCAAAATATACTTCTGTGTTTGTTTGGCTTTGTGTTTCCTTTGTATGACTCTAAACGGTGCTTAAAAGAAAAGAAACCAAACCCGATGACAAAGTTTTCTTTCTCTCTGGTGGAGTGAGGCCATCTCCCTGTTTTTCAGCTGACCCAGAATTGCTAATTTTGCTGATTTCCTACTGTAACTGCCTCCTCATTTACCACACAGTGGAGGTCTGATTCCTTCCTACTGAGACAAGTAGTTTTGCCTACTCCTTTGGGCTTTTAGTATTCTTCCAAATTATTCTGATTGATATAGACCTCCATCCATGCTAATTATGCATAGCTTCTCTTATAAAGTGTGGTTTCCATGGCAACAGCAAGGGGGGAACAGGTGTGCGGAAAGCTGTGATATATTAAATGACAGTTACCCTCTGCCTCTCCTATGCAGATTGCTTTTCTCTGCGTTTATTTATAGCAGGCAGTAATTAATCTGTGTGAATCTCATTGCTGGGGGGGTGGGGGTGGGGACAGAGATGCAGAATGATTAACAAGAGTCCTAATTATCCTCATACCTTTGAATCTGAAAATTTCATCATCGTTGGATAATCCCAAAGTAGAATTGTTGAACTTTCGCTTGTACAGAGATGCTACTGCATAAAATTCAAGGCTACCATCTGTAAAAATGATGCATTCTTCTATCTGCTTAGTGCTGATGTGGGCAACTGTGTCATGGCATTTTGCAGAGGGCTCTGAAAGCAGCCCTGGGGGCACTCGTAAATGACCTGTCAAGGTATAAAATTAGAGCAGGCCAATAACCTAGACCCCAGGGACAGCCCAGCTCCACACACTCTGCAGCAGAAATGCAACCACAAAGCAGAGAAAAAGCAGGGCAGCATCACTTGAGGGTGGCCTCATGCAGGGCCCCGAATGCTACTGAATGGAGAAAAGGATTCAAGGAGGCAGCAAGCCTGGGCTGCAGTCTAGTGCCAATATTGACTCGCCATATGGTTTGAACAGGCCATGTCGCCTCTCTGAGTCTCAATTTCTCGATCTATAGGATGATGATGTTAAACTAGAAAATCTTTCAGGTTTTCACTAGCTCCCAGAAGTTATGGCCTATATGTCAGATTGAGATAAGGTTTGCTGCAGTAACAGATAAGCTCAAAATTTTATTTGGCTTAAAATAACAAAGCTTTTTTTCTCACTCCCACTTCATGTCCATAATGGGTTGCTTAGGGGCTCCTCCAGGACATTATCTCACTTGAGAACCAAGGTTGATGAAATAGCCTCTATCTATGAGAGACCCATGACAGCCATTAATTGATTATTGACTAGGCCTGGTCACATGGCCTCTCTTACCCACAGGAACTAGGAAGTACAATCCTGCCATGCTCCAAGAAGGCAAAGAGCTGGAAATATTTGGTGAACAACATTAATGACTATTTATTATGTAGCTCTTTGCATCAGTGCCAAGAAACTCCCTGTGTAGGCCACCAGAGTCACAATGACAACTTTGTAAACCACACATAAAAATGGGAGTAGGGAAAACTAAAGGAATAGATCAGTCATTGGAACAGTGTGCTGAGATGCTAAATTTATGATTTTTTTTCTGTTTTCTAAATGTATGACAATACTATTAGATTGCTCCTGTAATTAGAATAGTAATTCATTTTGACTCAGCCTATATGTAATGAAGGTCTATTTAATGTGAGCACTGTGCTCGTCACTATGGGAAATTCAAAAATGAGTAAGTCAGGTTTGCCAGTGTCTACTTTCAATGATGTAAGTGTGCTGGTGGAAGGTCGAGAAAAGTCAAAATGCTGAAAGAATCAAGGGTGAGAGTTTAGAGAGTGAAAAAAGAATGGTAGAAATGCTACTAAGGTGGACTGAGAAAAGAACATTGAAAATGGCCATTTGAGGGAGAAATAACTGAAATTAAGCCTTCCAGGAGGAGACAGTGATTTGAGGAGAAAAGTGACAATCTTTGTTTGGGTCGTATTGATGCATAAAAGCCAAAGACAAATTCTGGGTCTGAATTATATGTTAGAGCTGGGTGGATATGTAGAAGAGTGAATCACCTGTTCATGAAGAGTTAATGAATCCATAGGCATGCATAATGTTCCCAAGGGAGAAAAGAAGAGAGAAGAGGATATCCACGGGAAGGATTTAGAGGAAAACGAATATTTAGAGGCAGGAGTGGGGAAAAGAGCCAATTATGGGGTCAGGAGGGACCAAACCAGAAGAGTTTTCTGTCATGGGAGGCAAGGAGGGTCACCACAGAGTTCTCATGACATACGAAGGTCAATGAAGATCAAGAACAAGAACAGCTTTTAGCTGCTGCAATTATAAGACTGCTTAAAAACAACAGAAGCAGCTTCAAGAGAATAGAGCAAGATGATCAGATGATGACGTTTTAAAACATGAATAGTGGTGTGGACATGGAAACAGTGAATGTAGACAACTCTTTTAAGAAGTTTAGGACTTGAGGGAGGGCAGAACCAGAATAAGGGAAGGATGTGTTTAAAGATAGGTAGGAAAACCCCTGGTGTGTGTATAAGCAGAAGGGGAGGAACCTAAGAAAGGAGCAGACTGAAACTACTTATGGGAAACAAAAACATATACATTTGAGATGCTGGTATTCAAGCAATTTTGACTTATGCAAATATCAGTTTCATGCAGGTCAGTCTACTAATAAAGCAACAAAAACTCACTATTTGCTAGAAAAAGTTCACATTATCTAGGCTTGATTTGGGCTGGTGATGTGGCAAAACATCTAACAAAGATCTTGTCTGTGCTGGGCTAAAGAAATGCCAGATGAATAGTATCCAGTTCTTATTCTAGAGAACTTTAAGAAACAGACATGAAACAAATCATTTTGACTCATCATGGTAAATGCCCGAAGTGTGTCACTTTAGTCTAAGAGTAAGGATTGCTGGAGAACCAGGAAAGAACTAGAAGAATATCAAGAGAGTGCCCAGGCAGGGCATCTGGTCCTATCTGGTCCTACATAATATATAGGCATCCATCACCAAGTAAAGGATGGTGAAGGAAGCTAGCACTCCAGACAGCAGAAGAACATGGTATATTCTGGAAATTAAAAGTGGTTTACATCACTGAAATAAAAAGTGCAAAGGAAGGTTTAAGAAATTAAGCAGAAGATCAGACAGGGCAGAACACGGGGTTCTTGTGGGCATTGCAAAGCAATATACTCACTTCAATACAGAACTCTTCATGGGACATCCAGAGATTCTATACAGGCATGACCCACCACATCTGCAGCTCTGACCAAAACCACCTGAGAAGCTTAGACTAGGGGCAAGAATACAAGCTAGTTGGAAGTGTTTAAGTCCTTGTGATTTTAGGGGTCAGACACAATGGCCATATGTGTTGTGGAGTTAGCATGGCACTACATATAAGAGAGTCTGGAGGTTAGTTGGCTCACTTCACGTTTCTACCACTTACAAGCTGGGTGAGGATGGCAAAAGAAACTTAGTACATGACTTTCCACATTGGCCAAATGAGGGTTATAAGACCACCCACAGCAAAGGGTTGTTTTCTATATTAAGTGAAATGACAACTGTAAATGCACATTGACTGAAGCCTAGTAAATGCTCAGTGAATGTTGATTAATAGTAGTGAGCAAGTAGTAGCAGGAATAAGGGCAACAGCATATGACATTATACCTCCTGCACTTTTTGGCACAAGTGCTGATATGCCCACATAATAGTTACTCATGGACAAGCCAAGACACCCCAAGCATCAATAATGTGAGGAAAGTATGACATCCAATCACAAAAAAAGCCTATCTTAGGAAAAGGGATTAAGATGGCTGACACGAGGCATCTAGAGTGAGTTTCTCCTACAAGATAGAGAGCTTCCTCAACACCCAGAGAGGAATGAGATCAGCAGCAAGCCCCGCAACTCTTAAAGAAGTGATAATAACCACAGACAGCAGAGAGGAAAAGTCATCATCCTGGGCTGGAACTAGCTAAACTCTCGCCTGCACCACCACAGTCCACTGGCAACCTCTGGACGCAGGGAGGAAGGTGAGTGAGGATAATTCGGGAGTTCTGTGCCCCTGCTGTAGACTTGGAGGGCCCCCTGAGCCTTGTAGCACTTTAGTCCCTCATGAAACCCTGCCTTACCTACCGCCATGCTCTGCCAGAGCCCAAGTGGAGTGGTGCAGAATAAAAGAAAACCTTGAGCAGCCAGCCGTCATTTCCCAGGAACTCAACCCTTGGGGGCGGCAAGGCTGCTTTCTAGCCAGCCTGGGCAGGGACAGGCTCTAAGCAAACTCCCAAGGGCAGCTGCAGATGGTTGTTGACTGGGAAGAAACACCTGCAGCCCTTAGGCAGGCTGCACTTTGACATTCACAAGGCAAACTGCCTGAGGCCAAGGTGGGACTGGATGCCATCAACCTCTGGCTCCCCCTGTACATTCTTCTGTGCCTGCCGTTCACAACAGCGTTCCTTCAATGGCCCCACTGGGGTAGCCAAGAGTACACTCTCACAAGGTGCTCAAGCTTCTATCCCCTGCACACCTCCCCCCACCATCCCCCTCAAAGGCTCTAAACAGAGAACTTGGGTGAACCCCAGAGCCTAGCCCTCCACCTAGGTCAGCTGGGCACTTTCTTAAAGCAACATACAAGGAGAAAGCCCATGTGGTAGAAATGTGTTGTGAAGTGAGCCAACTAACCTCCAGACTCTCATCTGGCTTTCTCCCACAAGCGCCACCGCCTGGCCAGAGGTCAACATTACAACCCACCATATGTGATATAATATCAGCTTTGGGAAAGGTCTGATCCCAGACCCCAGCTAACACCACTTTCCAAGCCACTCCAGTCAATCAAGATGCCGTGAGCCTGTGTAGGCACCCAGCACCGGACTGCCACAGCTGAAGATTGAGAAATTCACAACGCAAAGACTGTATATAACCAAGGGAACCCTACAGTACCTATAGTACCTCAAATAAGAAGAAATAATCTACCCAAATGAGAAGAAATCAGAAAAATCTGACAATATGAAAAAACAGAGTCCTCCAACACCCCCAAAAGACCTCACCAACTCTTCAGCAACAAATCCTAACCAAAATGAACTTTTTGAACTTTCAGACATAGAAATCAAAAGGTTAATTATAAATTTGATGAATGAACTAGAGAAGAAAATTGAAAACCAACATAAAAAAAATTTTAAAGTTATTCAGGACATGAATGAAAATTCTCCAAAGAAATAGACACCTTTAAAAAAGCTGAAATTCTGGAAAAGAATCATTTAGAGAAATACAAATGCAGTGGAAAGTTTTAACAGCAGACTAGAACAAGCATAGGAAAGGCTCTCAGAATTGAAGACAAGGCTTTTGAATTAACATAATCAGACAAGAATAAAGAAAAAAAGAAAAGAGAGTGGAACAAAGTCTCCAAGAAATGTGAGATTATGGAAAACGTCCAAACCTAAGAATCATAGGTGTTCCTGAGGAAGAAAAGAAAATAACAGATTTGGAAACCCTATTTGAGGGAATAATGGAAGAAAACTTCCCTGGCCTTGCCAACAATCTAAACATTCAGATACAAGATGCCCAGAGAACTCCCAGAAGATTCATTGCAAAAAGGTCATCCCCAAAGCATATAATCATCAGGTTATGCAAAGATAACACGAAGGAAAGAATTTTAGAAGCAGTGAAACAAAAGCATCAAATAACGTACAAAGATAAATCTATCAGACTAAGAGCAGATTTATATACAGACTTTGTGTTGTGAATTTCTCAATTTTCAGCTGTGGCAGTCCTGTGCTGGGTGCCTCACAAACCAGAAGGGATTGGGACCCCATCTTTAATCTCTTCAAACAGAATAACTGTCAGTCAAGAATTTCATAAATGAGGGAGAAATTATGTCTTTCCCAGAGAAGCAATCACTGAAGGAATTTATCAGTACTAGATCTGCTCTACAAGAAATACTCAAAGGAGTTCTAAATACTGAAACAAAGAGTCAAAATACACCAGTAGAAGAATGCTGGAAACCATAAAACTACAGGCCTTATGGAATACCAACACAATAGAGAAAATCAATCAATCAATCAAGCAAGCAGATAACAGCCAGTATGATGAATGGATAGTACTTTACATATCATTATTAACTCTGAACATAATAGTCTCAATGTCCCACTAAAAAGATATAGGCTGGCAGAATGGATTTAAAAAAACACAACCCAAATATCGGCTGCCTTCAAGAGGCCCACTTAACTCACAAGGACTCCTATAGACTCAGGGTAATGGGGTGGTGAAAAATATTCCATGCAAATGGAAACCAAAAAACAAGCAGGAGTAACCATTCTCATATCAGATAAAGCAGTCTTTAAATGAACAACAGCAAAAAAAAAAAAGGCAAATATGGCTATTATGTAATGATAAAGGTATGAATCCAATGAGAGGACATAACAATTTTAAATATATATGTGCCTAACACCAAAGTCCCCAGTTTTATAAAACAATCTCTACTAGACCTAAAAAACAAAAAAAGAGAAAGATAGATAGACAGCAATACAATAATACTGGGAGACTTTAACACTTCACTGACAACAATAGACAGATAATCAAGGCAGAAAATCAACAAAGAAAAATTGGAGTTAAACCAAACCATAAAGCTAATGGTGCTGACATCAACAGAACATTCCATCAGATACAACAGAATAGATTATACATTTCTCATCTATACATGGAACATTCTCCAAGACAGACCACATGATAGGCCATAAATCAAGTCTCAATAAATTCTGAAAAATCAAAATCATATCAAGCACCTTCTCAGACCACAGTGGAATAAAACTAGAAATTAACTCCAAAAAGAACTCATGAAACAAAACAAAAACACAGAAATTAAATAATCTGTCCCTGAATGATCCTCCGTTCAGCAATGAAATTAAATGGAAATTTAAAAATTCCTTGAAATGAATGACATCAATGAAACAAGTTATTAAAACCTCTGGGACACAATCAAAGCTGTGCTCAAAGGAAAATTTATAGCACTTAAGGTCTACTTAATAAGACTAAAAGATCACATAACAACAACCTAACATTACACCACAAAGAACTAAAAAAAAATGAACAAACCAAACCCAAAGCTAGCAGAAGAAAGAAAATAATGAAGATCAGAGCAGAATTAAATGAAATTGAAATTTTAAAAAAATACAAAAATCAACTTTTAAAAGTTGGTTCTTTGAAAAAATAAGCAAAACTAAATAGACCATAAACTAAATTAATTAAGAAACAAAGAGAGAAGATTCAAATTAGCTCAATCAAAACTGAAAATGGAGACATTATAATTGATACGATGATAATTTGAAAGATCATCTGAAATTATTATGGATACCCTATGTGAAAAAACTAGACAATCTAGAGGAAATGAATTAATTCTTGGAAACATACAACCCCCAACTTTGAAGCAGAAAGAAATAGAAACCTTGAACAGACCAATAACAAATAGTAAGATTGAAACAAGAATTAGAAGTCTCCCAACAACAACAAAAAAAATTCAGGACCCAATGGATTCACAGCTGAATTCTACCAAATCACCAAAAAACTGATATTAATTTTGCTGAAGTTATTGCACAAGACTGAAAAGGAAGGAATCTTCCCTAACTCATTCTACAGAACCAGTATCACTCTACTACCAAAGTCAGAAAAAGACACAACAAAAAAAGAAAACTACAGATCAATATCCCTTAGGAACATAGATGCAAAAATCCTCAATAAAGTATTAACAACCCAAATGCAACAGCACATAAAAAATAATAATAATATATCATGACCAAGTGGGTTTTATCCCAGGGATGCAAGGTGGTTTAACATATACAAGTCAACAACTGTGATCCACTACATAAACGAATTGAAAACAAAAATCATACGATCATTTCAACGGAAGCAGAAAAAGCATTTTATAAAATCCAGCATCGCTTCATGCTAAAAGCTCTCATAAAAATAGGTGTAGAAGGAACATTCCTCAAAATAATAAAAGCCATATATGATAAACCCATAGCCAATATCATCCTGAACAGAGAAAAGTTGAATGCATTCCCCCTCAGAACTGGAACAAGGCAAAACTGGCCACTGTCATCACTCCTATTCAAAATAGTACTGGAAGATCTAGCCAGAGCTATTAGGCAAGAAAAAGAAATAAAATGTATCCAAATTAGAAAAAAAAAAGAAATTAAACTATCTCTGAATGCCAATAATATCATCTTGTATCTAGAGAATCCTAAAGACTCCTCCAGAAGACTCCTGGACTTGATAAATGAATTTGGTAAAGTTTCAGGATACAAAATCAACACACAAATCAATAGTACTGCTATACACTAATAGCGACCAAGGTAAGAATCAAATCAAGAACTCTATTCCTTTTACAATAAAAGCCAAAAAGTTAAAATACCTAGGAATATATTTGACCAAGCAGGTGAAAGATCTCTACAAGAAGAACTACAAAACTCTGATGAAAGAAATTGTAGAGGGCACAAACAAATAGAGAAATGTCCCTTGCTCATGGATTGGAAGAATCAACATTGTTAAAATGACCCAAAATAATCCAAATATTCAATGCAATCCCCATCAAACTACCAATGTCGTTTTCCACAGAATTTAAAAAAAAAATCCTAAAATTCAAATGGAACCAAGAAGAACCAGAATAGCCAAAGCAATACAAACAAAAAGATCAAAGTCAGAGGTATCACATTACCTGACTTTAAATTATAAAGCTGTATAACCAAAACAAAATGGGACTGATATGAGAGTAGACATATGAACCAATGGAACAGAATAGAGAATCCAGAAATAAACCCAAATACCTACAACCAACTGATCTTCAAAAAAGCAGACAAAAACTTACACTAGGGAAAGAACACCCCATTCAACACATGGTGCTGGGAAAATTGGATAGCTATGTGCAGAAAAATTGAAACTTGATCTTTTTCTCTCTCCATATACAAAAATTAATTCAAGATGGATTAAAGACTTAAAGTCAGACCTGAAACCATAAAAATCCTTGAATAAACCCTAGGTAAAACTCCTCTGGACATAGTCTTAGGCAAAGAACTTATGGCTAAAATCCAAAAGACAAATGTAACAAAAACAAAAATAAACAAGTAGGGCTTAATTAAACTAAAAAGCTTCTGCAAGGCAAAAGAAATAATCAACAGAGCAAATAGGCAAGCTACAGAATTGGAGATGAAAGTTGCAAACTATACATCTAATAAAGGACTTATATCCAGAATCTAGATATCCAGAACTAAAATGAATCAGCAAGAAAAAAAGCAAATAACCCCATTAAAAAGCGGGCAAACCATCATCAATAACTCAAAAAACAACAGATGCTAGAGAGGATGCAGGGAAAAGGAAACATTGTTGGTGGGAATGTAAACTAGTACAACCTCTGTGGAAAACAGCTTGGTGATTCCTAAAAGATCTAAAATTCAACCTTCCATATGACCCTGCAATCCCCTACTGGGAATATACCCACAGAAACTCAAATCACTCTATTAAAAAGATACCTGCACAAAAGCCGGGCTCGGTGGTTCAGCCTGTAATCCCGCGCCTTTGGGAGGCTGAGGTGAGTGGATTGCCTGATCCTGCGGGTTT
>NW_007257271.1:1122813-1123771 GCF_000164805.1 Carlito syrichta | reverse complement strand
CAGCGAGACCTCATCTCTACAATAAATCAAAAAAGCAGCCGGGCGTGGTAGCGCATGCCTGTAATTCCGGCTACTTGGAAGGCTGAGGCGGAAGGATCGCCGGAGCCCAGCAGGTCGAGGCTGCGGTGGCCGGGAGCGGCTACTGCACTCCAGTCTGGGCGACAGAGTGAGACTCCAACTCAAAAAAAAAAAAAAGATACCTGCACAAGCATGTTTATTGCAGTGTTATTTACAATAGCAAAAACGTGGAACCAACCATGCTGTCCATTGAAAGAGGATTAGATTTTTTTAAATATGATACATATACACGATGAATATTACTCAGCCATAAAGAAGGACAAAATTATGGACTTCACAGCAACTTGGATGCATTTAGAGTCTATAATACTCAGTGATCTATCACAGAAACAAAGAACTGAGTACCACATCTTACTCATAAGCGGACCTTGAATAATTATCATAACACTATAAAAACAGGATTGGCAGTAGTTGGAAACGACTGGGGGGGTGCAGGATTGGCAGTAGTGGGAAACAGCCAGGGGAGGTGGGGCACACCTTATCAACAAGAGTACCTACATAACGAACATTTGTATACCTAACCCTAAATTGTACCCCACATCTTCATAATAAAAAAAAATTTTTTTAAGTGGGCAAATGAGCCGGGCTCGGTGGCTCAGCCTGTAATCCCACACTTTGCAAGGCTGAGGTGAGTGGATTACCTGAGCCCGCAGGTTCGAGACCCGCCTGGGTAAGTTGGCGAGCCCTCATCTCTACAATAAATCAAAAAATTAGCCGGACGTGGTAGCACGCGCCTGTACTTCTAGCTACTTGGAAGGCTGAGGCGAAGGATCGCGGGAGCCCAGCAGTTCGAGCAGCGGTGACTGGGAGCGTGTCACTGCACTCCAGTCTGGGTGACAGAGTGAGACTCCAACTCAAAACAAACAAGCAAACAAAACAA
>NW_007257271.1:1089138-1122793 GCF_000164805.1 Carlito syrichta | reverse complement strand
CAAAACAAACAAACAAAAAAAAAAAGTGGGCAAATGACAGGAACAGACCTCTCTCAAAAGAAGATATACAAATGGCCAAACAGAAAGAAAAAAGAAAGAAATGCTCAACATCACTCATCATCAGAGAAATGCAAATTAAAACCACAATGAGACACCACCTTATACTACTCAGAATGACCATTATTAAAAAATGGAAAAACAATAGTTGCTGGCATAGATGCAGCGAAAAGGGAACACTTATACACTGTTGGTGGTAGTATAAAAAGTACAACCTCTATGGAAAGTGATATGGAGATTTCTCAAACAACTAAAAGTAGATCCACCATTTGATCCAGCAATCCCTCTACGTATGGACCCAAAGAATAGATGTCATTACATAACAAAAGATACCTGCACCCGCATGTTCATTGCAGCACAATTCACAATTGCAAAGATGTGGAATCAACCTAAATGCCTATCAACCAGTCAGTGGATAATGAAAACGTGGTATATATACACTATGGAATACTATTCAGCTATCAAAAAGAATGAAATAGACCATCACCATTTTCTCTGTCCCAGGACTGAGCAGAGACCTGCTCTATCATGCCCAATGCTGAGCAGTCTGCACCCTGAGCAGCCTGCATCCTGAGACTGAAGGGTGATCTCCACACCCCTCTGAAAATGGACCATCATTTGCCCAGAGAGGACACTCCAAGTGCACAATACTGGAAAGAGAGATGCCCCGCCCCCACACCAGGCCAAACACAGATGCACGCAATCAGAGTGGGAGACACAGCAGCAGACAACTTGGGAGCTTTATTCAGGAAGATCTACTAGAGTGAGCTGGATGCTAGCAATGAGGGTTGTGGAGAGAACTCAGGGAGGTGAACCTGAGGCAGACTCCTAAGGAAGCAGTGGGGAAAGCCTTGCCACCAGGTCTCGAGATCCAGAGACTGGTAACTGCTAGGAAGGGAGCAATAGCTCCTGGCAGATAAACTGAGTAGTCTCTCTAATGACTGGGCAGAGAAGTGCTCCAGGGCAGCCTCTGTGGAATAGCAGTTCTGTATCTTGAAACCAGGTGCTGATCTCTGAGTTGCATTAGGAATTCTCTTTGCAACCTCAGAGAACATTGCCCCCAGTGCATAAGCCCTGGTGGGTAATGGCAGATGCAGAGCCCCAGATGATCCACCATCCACCCTGAGCCAACTGCTGGATGATAGATGCAGACAGTGGAACTGACCGAGAAGGAGACTGGTGACAGTATTGGTTTGTTTGTTTGTTTGTTTGTTTGTTTGTTTATCTTGTATGGTTGCTGTGTTGGTTAGTTGGTTTTCTCTTTTCTTTCCTTCTTCTATTTCTCTTTCTTTGTTCTTTCTCTGCTTTTCTGTTTGTTTGTTTTTCTTTTTCTATTTTTCTTTCTTCTTTTCTTTTCTCCTCCTTTCCCTTTTCCCCCTCCTTCTCCTCTCTCTTTTCCCTCTTATGCCTTGTCTTGGACTCAGGGGTTATGCAAGCATGCCCACTGTAAGGTCATATTGTACAAAGACAAAGAGCGAGACCCAACTGGCCTATTCACTAGATAGCAAACATTATGACCTGCCAATAGGTTCTGAATCCTTGCAGCATCCTCCCATCCCCTAGTAAGTGCTCAACATTGTAAAGAGACAGCACAATGCCACACTCCCAGCCCTACTTCATAATTAAACCCGGAGTCCCAGTTCAGGGAAGGACAAAAGATAGAGCAAATATCAGAAGTGACCATTTCTCCATTTTCCACTGAGTAATGAAATGAAAGAGTAAGATAGGAGAATTGCTACAAATGAAGAAAAAACAATGAAGAACTGTCGGTAACCATCAGAGCCCCAGCAAAGAGTCGATGCGAGAAAGAATAGCAACTGGGACACAAACAGTGGCTATCTCTGAGAATAACAGTGCAAGTACTTATGGAGATTAGAGAATCATTGGGTAGAATTAGTACAAATCAAGAAATACAAGGGCTAAAACTAGATGAAATTGCAACAGAGCTGGACAAACTCAAGAAAGCATACTTTAAAATAACAGAAATACTAAGCCTCAGTAATCATCAAAGAAATCCAGATTAAAATCACACTGAGATACCACCTAACTCTAATCAGGATGGTCATAATCAATACCTCAAAAAACAACAGATGCTGAAGAGGATGTGGGGAAAAGGAAACACTTCTACACTGTTGGTGGGAGTGTAAACTAGTACAACCTCTGTGGAAAACAGTATGGTGATTTCTAAAAGATCTAAAAATCAATTTTCCATATGACCCAGCAATCTCCCTTCTGGGAATATACCCAGAGGAACTCAAATCACTCTATTAAAAAGATACCTGCACACACTTGTTTATTGCAGCATTATTCACAACAGTAAAAACATGGAATCAATCATGCTGCCCATCAAAAGTAGACTGGACAAATAAAATGTGGTACATTTACACAATGGGTTATTATGCAGCCATAAAGAAAAACAAAATTATGAACTTCACAACAACTTGAATGGAATTAGAGTCTTTAATAAGCAGTGCTTTATCACTGAAACAAGATCTGAATACTACATGTACTCACTCATAAGAGGACCCTGAACACTATTATAATACTATAAGAAAGGGATTGGCAGTAGTGGGACACTGCCAAGGTGCACATAACATCAACAAGGGCACCCACACTTTATCTGTATGATGACCACTTATGTACCTAGCCCAGAATTGTACACCACATCTTAAAAAAAAAAAAAAAAGAACAGAAAAAAAAATTAGAAATAAAGGACTCCATTCAAGAAATAAATAGCAAAGTGACAAGCATGGGAAGCAGAACTGACCAAGCAGAAAAAAGACTCTCAAAACTGGAAGATCAAAATATGGAATTAACCCAATCTATTAAAAATATAGAAAAAAAAAACTTAAGAAGAAAGAAGACACTCTCCAAGAAATGTGTGATTTTATCAAGAAACCAAACCTACATCTGATTGGAATACCTGAAATAGAGAGAGAAGCAAAAAATACCCTAGAACAAACATTCCATGAGGTCATTCAAGAAAACTTCCCTCATCTGGTCACAGAAACAACTATACAAGAATAAGAGATTCAGAGAATTCCTGCAAGACATTTATGAGACCAACCCCTAGACACATAGTAATTCACCTACACAAAGTAGGTATAAAAGAAAAAATCCTAAAGACAGCAAGGAAAAAAGGACAGACTACCTACCAGGGGAGACCAGTCAGAATTGCTACAGTCTTATCTGAAGAAACACTACTTCCAAAAGGAATTGGACCCAAATCATTAATGTTCTCAGAGATAAGCAATTTCAACCAAGAATTTCCTACTCAGTCAAGCTAAGCTTTATCTGTGAGGGAGAATTAAAATCCTTCCCAGACATCCAATCCCTAGGAGAATATGCTACTTTGAGAACAGCTCTGCAGGAGACACTTTAAACGGTGCTTTGCACAGAAAAAAAAAGAAACCAAAGAAAGACCATATTCTTCACAAGATAATAAACAAACACAGAAGCAGCAGAACACACGCCACACCCACAAAAATGAAAACACACATATATTAACACAAAAGCTAAACAAAAACAAAACCCTTAAAAGAGTATCATGACAGGGACAGACTCTCACATTTCAATAATCAGCTTGAATGTGAATAGAGTAAATGCACCACTGAAAAGACATAAAATGGAAAATTGGATTTAAAAAACCCAACCCAGTAATTTGCTGTCTCCAGGAAACTCATCTCACCACAATGGATGTTCACAGACTCAGAGTTAGAAGATGGAAAACAAACTTTCAGATGAACGAATCACAAAGGAAGGCAAGAGTCACAATCTTAATATCAGACAAAACAACCTTTAAGCCATCAAAAATTTTAAAAGATGCAAAAGGACACTACATAATGATAAAACGTTCAATCCATAAACAAGAACTATCCATCCTAAACATATATACACCCAACACAGGAGCATTAGCTTTTATAAAGCAGCTATAAGTAAACTTTTAAAAGTTATTGACTCTAACACTATCATACTGGGGACTTAAATATCCCTCTAACAACCCTAGATAGAACATCAAAGCAAAAAATCAACAGAGAGATCCAGAACCTCTACTTGACACTTTACCAAATGGACTTAGTAGATACCTACAGAACACTCCACTCAACAACCACAGAATATACATTCTACTCATCACCACATGGAATGTGCTCCAAGATCAACCACATCCTGAGCCATAAACCAAACATAAACAAATTTCACAAGATTGAAATAGTCATACACCTTCTCAGACCACAGTGAAATAAAAGTTTAAAAATCACCACCAACAAAAGTACCCCAAAACCCACAAAGACATGGACATTAAACAGCATGATGCTGAATAATTCCTGGATCAACACAGAAATCAAAAGATTCCTGGAAACAAACGAAAGCAAAGAAACAACTTACCAAAACCTCTGCAATGCCATGATACTACTATGAACACACATCAAGAAAATAGAGAATGAGTTGACAGCCTAACAAATCACCTAGGGGAGCTAGAAAAGCAAGACCACCAAAACCCTAACTTCAGTAGAAGAGTCCAGATCACCGAAGTAAAAGCCCAAATACAGGAAACATAGAAGACAAAAACACCATAGAAAAATCAGTGAAACAAAAGCTGGTTCTTTGAAAGCATAAACAAGATTGATGAACTCCTAGACAGAATGACCAAGAAAAAAACAGAAAAAGCCCAAAAATGCACAATCAGAAATGTAAAAAATTAAGTCACAACTGACCCTGAAGAAATACAAACAATTATCAGAGATTACTATGCAAACCTGTATGGAAACAAACTCAATCTAAATGAAATGGGGGACTTTCAGATATCACATAACCTCTCAAGGTTGGAACAAGAAGAAATTGAGATCCTGAACAGAACAATAACAACCCAGAAAATTGACTAGTTATAAGAAAACTACCTACCAAAAAAAGCCCAGGACCAAACAGATTTCCAGGAGAATTCTACAAAACATACAGGGAAGAACTAATACCAATCCTATTGAAAATATTCTAGGCAACTGAGAAAGAGAGAACTCTCCCAAAATTATATTATGAAGCTGGCATAGAGGGAATACCTAGAATACCTTGAATACCTAGGCATAGAAGGAATATACCTCAAAATAGTAAAAGCCATCTATGATAAATGCACAATCAACATATTGCTAACCCAACAGAAATTGAAGTCATTTCCCCTGAAAACCAGAACAAGACAAGGCTGCCTACTCTCATCTCTCCTGTTCAATATAGTGTTGGAAGTCCTGGATAGAGCAATCAGACAAGAGAAGGAAATCAGGGGTATCCAAATAGGAAAAGAAGAAGTCAAGTTATTCCTCTTTGCTGACAATATGATCCTATACCTCGAAAATCCAAAAGAAGCTGTCAAAAACCCCCATGCACTGATAAGGGACTTTGACAAAGTCTCAGGGTAAAAAATAAACATGCAAAAGACAATTGCATTCCTATACACCAACAACAAACATGCAGGGAACCAAATAAAAAGCACAATCCTATTAACAATAGCCACAAAAAAATGAAATATCTTGGCATCTCCCTAACAAGAGAATTGAAATATCTTTACAACAAAAACTACAAAATACTGCTCAAAAAGTCAAAGATGCCACAAACAAATGGAAAAATTATTCCATGCTCATGGACTGGAAAAATCAACATTGTTAAGATGTTCATCCTAGCCGGGCTCGGTGGCTCAGCCTGTAATCCCGCGCTTTGGGAGGCTGAGGTGAGTGGATTGCCTGAGTCCGTGGGTTCGAGACCTGCCTGGGAATCTTGGCGAGACCTCATCTCTACAATAAATCAAAAAATCAGCCAGGCGTGGTAGCGCATGCCTGTAATTCCAGCTACTAGGAAGGTTGAGGCGGAAGGATCGCCGGAGCCCAGCAGGCGAGGCTGCGGTGGCCAGGAGCGGCCACTGCACTCCAGTCTGGGTGACAGAGTGAGACTCCAACTCAAAAAAAAAAAGATGTCCATCCTACCAAAGGCAACCTACAGATTTATCATAATGCCCATTAAATTACCAGCATCATTCTTCTCAGACCTGAAAACCGCAATTCAGAAATTCATATAGAAACATAAACAACCACAAATAACCAACACAATCCTTAGCAAAAGAAACAAAGTTGGAGGTATCATACTTCCAGACTTTAAACTTTGTTATATGTCTACAATAATCAGACAGGCATGGTGGCTCAAGCCTATAATCCCAGAACTTTGGGAGGCCAAGGTGAGAGGATTGCCTGAGCCCATGGGTTCAAGGCCAGCCTGGGCAACATGGTGAGACCTCATCTCTACAATAAATCAAAAAATTAGACTGGCATGCCCATAGTTCCAGCTACTTGGAAGGCTGAGGCAGAAGGACCACCTGAGCCCAGCAGGTCAAGGCTGTGGTAGCCGGGAGCGTGCCACTGCACTACAACCTGGGCAACAGAGTGAGACTCCAACTCAAAAATAATAATAATAAGTCTACAATAATCCAAACAGCCGGGTACTGGTAGAAGAACAGGCATATAGACCAATGGAACAGGATAGAGATTTTGGAAGCATAACCTCAATTTCTCAACCAACTTACCTTGGACAAAGCCTCCACCAAGCTTCCTGATGAGAGGAGAACCTGTTTGGTAAATGGTGCTGGGAAAACTGGTTAACCACAAGCAGACCCTTACCTATCACCATACACAAAAATCAACTCCAAATAGATCATACACAAAAATCAACTCAAATAGATTAAATGAAAAACCTCAAACATTAAGAATCTTGGAAAATGCAGAAGGCAAAACCTTATGGAAATCGGAACAGGCAACCAAAACTCCAAAAGCCCATGCCATAAGAGATAAGATTGATAAGCAGAAGTGGTACCTCATCAAACTGAAAAGCATCTTCTGCAAAGCAAAAGAAACCGTCAAGAGAGCAGGAAGATGGCCCACAGAATGGGGAAAAATATTTGCCAACTGCTTATCTGACAAAGGCCTAATATCCAGGATCTATAAGGAAATCAAATGTTCCAAAAGAAAAAAGCAAACAGTCCCATTAAAAAGTGGGCAAAAGACATTAACAGACATTTCTCAAAAAAAGACATATGAGAGGCAACAGACACATGAAAAACTGTTCAGCCTCACTAATCATCAGAGAAATGCAAATTTAAACCACATTGAGTTATCACCTAACCCCAGTAATAACAACCATCATTAATAAAAACTAAAAACAACAGATGCTGGCAAGGATGCAGAGAAAAGGGAACGCTTCTAGACAGTTGGTGGGAATGCAAACTAGTTCAACCTCTATGGAAAACAGTATGATGATTCCTAAAAGAACTAGAAATTGACCTTCCATACGACCCAGCAATCCCTTTTCTGGGAATATACCCAAAGGAACTTAAATCGCTCTACAGAAAAAGATACCTGCAAACGCATGTTTATTGCAGCACTATTTACAATAGTAAAAACATGGAACCAACCATGCTGCCCATCAAAACTGGACTGGATTTTTTAAATGTGGTACATATACACAATGGAATGTTACAGTCATAAAGAAGGACAAACATATGGACTTCACAACAACTTGGATGGATTTAGAGTCTGTAATACTCAGTGATCTATCAAAGAAACAAAGGACTGGGTACCACATGGTCTCACTCATAAGCGAACCCTGAACATTCACCATAATACAATAAGAAAGGGATTGGCAGTAGGTGGAAACTGCCAGGGGAGGGGGGACACATAACATCAATAAGGATACCTGATCCCAAACCGGGCAAAGTGGGGACCAAAGGGAGGCCCAAACTTTACCTGTTTAATGCCTACTTGTATACCTAATCCTGAACTGTACCCCACATCTTTAAAATACAAAAAAAAAAAAAAAAAGAATGAGATAATTCTTCTGCAGCAACTTGGATGGAGAACATCTTCTTAAGTTAACTAACTCGGAAACAGAAATCCAAACATTGCATGTTCTCACTTATAAGTGGGAGCTAAATTAAGGATATACAAAGACCTAGAGAATGATCTGGACACTGGAGACTCAGAGGATGATGGGGGAAGGGGTGGAGGAACAAAAAAATCACCTGTTGGGTACAATATGTACAGGTGGGGGTGGTGGGCACACTTAAAGCCCAGTCCAAAGCTATTTGTACCCCCCCCACAAAACTATTGAAATTTTTTAAAACCACATCCTGCCCACATTTATCTTTTGAAATTTTCCCAGTAAGTGTGTTAATGGTCTTCCTACCTCTCCAAACAACTAACAGAAACTATAAGTCATCACCTAATTCTCCCACTTCATACTTCTTAGGCTCCATCTGCCACTCGTGTGTGGAATGGCGTCAAAAGAGTTGACAAAGGAGTGGGGATGAGTTGTTCCTCTCCAAAACTCACAGAGAGCATCCCCAGATGGTATGATACCACATGTGTCTCCAGCACTCAAAGCAGAGAGTTTGGATCTGAATTGAAATTAATTTGCTACTATACCTGATAAACATTCAGACCCACCCAACAGATAAAGATTAGCGTTTATGCCTATGTGACGACCACTTGTATACCTAGTCCTGAATTGTACTCCACATCTTGAAAATAAATAACAACAACAATAATAATAATAAGGCATTCAACTTTAATAAATAAAAAAAATCAGAGTCTAAAGACGGCCAAGGCTGAAAGACAACCTTGACCTCCACTCTCTCATTTCTCTGCACTCTGGATCTCCTGCTAATTCTACAAGGTCAGATTCTAATCATCATCAGATTCATGCTTTGTAACTAAAAATCATGATAAGTGAAGCTGGGCAAGACTGCTGCGATTCTCAGTCCAGGATCCCAATACCTAGAGCCTCATCAAAGGAAGAATTGGGATTACTGAGGGAGAGAGCATGAATTATTTTCAATGTTTCTAAAAGCCTAATATAAATATCAGATTTATTTATGATGAGACCTCACGGAACCCTCAAATGGTTCTTAATCATAGTTCATCAAGCAAGAATGAGAGATTCCATCTTAGGTCTTAAAATAAAAACACTTTTTCAGTGATTAAGGAAGAAGGCTTATCTTAAGCTGGAGAGAAAAGTCCCAAAGAGGTGCAGCAGGCTTCTCGATGCCTTCCAACTCTTTGGTTGTGGTGTTGGGCCGGGTACCCTGAGGTCTTCATACTCCTTCCAAAAATTTTCCATTCCACCTTACTGCATCTCCTAGAGATAACATTGGAGCTCATATGACATGATAACAGCCCTACCTGCAATTCTTCTGTTAATCTCAAGCTTTTGGGAGCTAGTGCTATCAAGCTGGCAAAGCTTTGATGACCCTATAATCAAATAACATCAGGTAAAAAAACACAAGCATCCCACCACAGCCACAAGAGCAATTCTCATGGAGAGACAACGCTCAGATTGTTTGAAGCTCTGACTCGGGTGTGCTTTTTTGTTTGTCGTATCTTTTATTTCTAAAATGAGTTGAAAAAAAATAATAGAGAGCACTATAACAATGAAGACAAAAGGAGAAAATAAGGAACCAATACACGCACCCTCCAAAAAGGAAATTGACTTCAAAGTTGGACTGCCTTGTGCTTAAAAAAAAAAAAAAAAGAAAAGGAGAAAATAAAATTCATGTATAGTTTTAGCAGAGTTTTAGCACAGAATGAGGAAACACTGAAAAAATATATATCCTTCTCGGTGGATTTCCTAAGCACCATAAGAAACATCAAAAAATTATTAAATTCCCAATTACTGCCATCCGTACATATGTTTTTCACAGCTGGAAAACAAAGTTGAAAATCAACCAGGACAAGTGAGCAGAATATAGATGCACTTGAAGCCTTTACTAACCCCCAAAGGGGTCGAGCAATTCAAAAGATGAGCTAACAAGGGAAGATTTCCCACGGGGAAATGCCTGCCTCTCAGTATAAGGAACACTGTTTGTCTCCCATTACTCAGAGCTCCCTCCACGGAGCAGTGGTCCCGCAAGTTAGGCTCAAAGCTGACCTGAACAGCAAGCAAGAGCTGGGTGTATTTTAAACAAGATGACCCTTTATTGCCAAATTGGCTGGCACTAGCATTCCTGACTCCCCAAATCACTGATACACACAAACAGAAACTCACAAAGATTACCCTTTTTTTCTATCCGTGGGGCTGTAGAGCCTAGAATAGAACTGGCTTAATAAAGGTTTTTGGAACCTTAAGACCAAAAATTGAGCTTCCAAGAGTTTAAGAATTTTGTCCAAGGCCATGCTGCAGATAAGTTTTGACTCCTTGTTCAGGGTTCTCTCCACTGTTTTGGCCTGTCTCTCCTCCTGGCTAGTGTCACATCCAGGAAGTTTGCATGCCCAAGTCACCACATTATAGTCATCGCTTATTTTCCTTGAAGATCCCAGAATGAAAAATAGCCCAGTGTAGATGGCTTGCAGTAATTCTCCTCTCTCTTTCCTTCACAATGTTATATTGCAGCTCCTCCCATTGGGCTGTCCTTGCGGCTTGTTTTGCTCAATGGAATATGACAGAAGAGGCATTGAGACTGGGCCTCGAGAGACGTGAGTGGCCCTGACAAGCAGTCTTGGAATCCCATGCCCACCATCCAATTCCAAGCCCAGGTTAGACTAAATGCCTACCATGCCCACAAAATTCATAATCTTTCCAGAGACAGGAGAGGTTGAAAGACTTATCCAGAGGCACACAGCAAGTATAAAGGCAAAACTCAGTATAGAGAGCTTTAGCTCAGCTGGGTGTGGTGATGCACCCTTGTAGTCCCAGCTACTCTGGAGGCTGAGGTGGGAGGATCGCTTGAGTCCAGGAGTTTGCAGCTGCATGAACTGTGATTGTGCCACTGCACTCTGGCCTGGGCTACAGTTGGACCCTGACTTAGAAGAAGAAGAAGGAGGAGAAGGAGAAGGAGAAGGAGGGGGAGGAGAAGGAGAAGAAAAAGAAGAAAGCAAGCAAGCTTGGCTTAACTACACTTTAGTGCTTCTGTCACCACAGCCTGTAAAATAAACTTCATTTAATGAGGTTAAACAAAGGGTATTGAATGAATGAATGAAGCCCCAAGCAGGAGATTCTTATAATGAAACCTCTACTCTCACCTGTCACCCAAGCTCCAGGCCTGCATTTCTAGTAGCTTACCGAATATCACCATTCTAATGACTTTCCCTCCCAAGTCAAATTTTGTATCCAAAACCAAGTACCAGACTACTTGGTTTATTTTCGTTGTTATTATTATTGTTGCTGTTGTTGTTGTTATTGTTGCTTTTTCATTTTTCTTTTATTTCCTAGAGTGTAATCACAGAAAGACCAATGTTCAAATCTCAACTCAGTCACTTAATTAGCTACTGTAACATTCCTAAGTCAAGGACAGAATTTACTGCAAAGAAATACAAATCTCTTTGACCTGAACTTCCCTACAATTAATTTGTTGTCTAAAAATAGTTTTCTGCTAAGAAAGAAAAAAAAAAGAGGTGGTGTCTAACCAACATCTCTGGAGAAACAGCCAAAGCAACTTCACAGAGACAGTTCCTAAAAACATATCTGCAAGCTACAGGATGTGGCTTTTTCCAATGTGACATGCCACAGGAAAAGCACCGAGAGCCGTTGTGTTTCTGCAACTTATTATACTTGTTTAATTAGAATTTGTCTGTCAAAGAAGCAGCTTAAGCAGCAGTTATCAAAAGGGCATAAGTATCTCGTCATCGATGCTTCTGCACCAGAATTTAAATAGAACAGAAAAAAGGCACAGGAAAATGTCAAGGTGCCTTGGCTACCTTGTCACGTGAGCCAGTGGTGTGGGTGAATAGCTGCCAAGCTTCATATCAGCCCAGAATTGAAGCATGTTGGCAGGGGTCTGTCTGCCTGGGACAATTCACCCCCTCCCACTAGCTGATTAGTAGAATGCTTCATTTTCCTGGCTCCTACTTTTTTTAAAAATGCACTATCTGATCTATTCAAATGTGCTGGCCAAGAAAATTGACAGGTGACAACAACAGATGATTCTTTGCCTACAGTGGCAGCTTTTTACCTTTAGTAGCTATAGCAACAGAAAAACAATATAGCCAGGTATAGTTTGATGATGCTGTATTGTCATTGCTGTGCTTAAACAGGGATGTCGATGGTCTTTGTCCAACAATGCATCACTGCAGGGTCAATCTAAAAATATCTTGAGTTTGAGTAACTTAGTAAAACCTGACACTTTACTGGGTTTGCAGAGCTAGACTCTAAAGACCAAGCTTAAATAAAAAGCCTGGGACATTCTAGGTAGGAAGCAGCCAAGACCCTCAACAACAAATTTAGAGGGAGGGAAACTTATTAAGACGTCTTCAAGGGCTCCAGCCAAGGCCCAAAGCAGGGTAGGTCAATGAAATCTGAAATAAAATTTCCTCTGAAAAAGGAGAGACCAGTCCAGCTCAAGAGCCAGGTTGCTCCTAGAGACACATTGCTGCCAGCACAGCCAGGTCCAATACTGGACCTCCCTACCTGGAGCCATGTGCACTACATTTGTGTGTAGCTGATGGATACTTTTGTGATACAAAGATGGAGTTGGATAAACACAACAGAGACCAAATGGCCTGCAAAGCCTAAAATATTTCTCACCTAGTCCTTCCCAGGAAAAATATGTTGACCCTTGCTTTAGGGAGTGGTGGCTAAGCCCATGTTATGACTGGCAAAGCTTTAACGTTGGGGTTCAATTCTGGTACACCTGTGGCACAGATGGTATTTGAACACACAGCTGGAGAGTCACCAAGCTGAGACTTAAACATATGTCCTTGTTATTCCAGTTCTGCAAATCCAATGGAGACAAACTACCTTTCAGCAGGAAAGGACTGAATCCAAATGACTGCTACCAACCTAGGCTTTCCTTCCAGGTCTTCTTCCCGGGAGGACCCACAGAAATTCATCCTCTCTAAAGAGCGTGCTTTCCAGAACCCTTTGGACCACTTCCCAGCTTCACAGCCAATGATGGGGATGGGAGTGGAAGTCAAATATTTTACAATGATTTCATAAGATAAAACACAACCAAGACAGTGGGCCAGTTATTGATCTATTGCCTCACCCTTCAATACCTGCTCTGTAATAATAGACTGGACACTTTAAGCATTTTTACCTTACAGGGAGCACAGTGTTAAGGTTTATCAGTAGAGAGCGATGTTGGAACAACACAGAAGGAAAGGACTTCTCTTCATGTTTCTGCTTACTGTTTTGCTTTTTCTAGTTCCAGCTGCAGGTTCTGTAAGCGGTCCATGTGGGGCAGGGAGTGGGAAGGACATCCAGTAGTGCTCTGCCCCAGCTGCACACCAAGTAGACAGTTCTCCAGCAATCTCACAGTTTTGACCAAGATCCAGTGACACCTTGCTGCAGTCCTCCCATCATGGAAACTGCATACTTTGGGGTGGCATCCCCTCACAAGTCCCTCTGCACAGCTAACTCCCAGCCTTAGCTCACCTGCCCCCATAAGGTTGTTGCTGCTTGCCCAGTTGTGTGGACTAGCTATGGCTGCTGCAACCCAACAAACTTCATCACCCAGGACTCTACAACCAGATCTTCTTCTGTGAGGTCTGAACGCCCCCCTTTCACATTTGTCCTTCCCTGGGTCCCTTTTAGAGTCCTTTTTCCACCTTTACGCATACTACCCTATCACAGCTTGCTAATTCTTTATCTTAAACTTCCCCAGTGTTGAAGCCACTGAATTCAGTGATTGAAGAGCAAGGATTAATGCAACATGGAAAGTCAGCCAGTGACATGGATGTGCTACTGCTCTCCTGAAATCCCCCTAAGAGACCAAATGTTGTACTTCTTTGAGTCTCCCTCAGAATAGGGAAACGCATGCTGTATAAAACTATTTGTTGGTGAATGAATGAGTGAATAAACAAACTCAACTATAACTGAGAAATAAAATGCAAGGAAGAATTAAATGAGCAACCTAAAAAATAGGACTGACACAGAAACTTGGGAAATTTTATTGACACCATAGAAAACTCTATGCAACATCTCAAGCCTATTTCTAAAGCAAACAGTGTTTTTCTTAAGTGTATATAAGCTATGCCTGTCTACATTCGAATGTCTCTTTCAATCCTCTTCAGAATTCTGCTCCCTTGTGTCACCAAAGGAAACCACATACCTGAATAAACAATCATAATTTTTATTAAAAGAATTATAAGTAGAAAGTTTTTTTAAAAATCCAATACACTTATTTTTTCCATTATGAAAATCTAGCATTGTATAATGTACACCTCCACGAAGTAGGCCACATGAGCTCTTAATGCTTCCAAAAGTCCAACGTCTTGGTGCTGGAACATACAACTTCAGTCTGATTGCTACTTCCTCCAACATCCAGCAACTGTATATCAAAAGTCTCAATTGCATGAACACTGCACAGCAAATAAGGGAAAGTGAGGAATGCATCCTGGCTTTACCATGTGCTAATTATAATCCCCAGAGGCCATTATCATAAGAGACTCCTTCCAGGTTTTGGAAGAAGAAAGTGTGATGTCAAGGGAGAGCAATGTCTCTGCCAGACATAGAGCTGTCATCAATGAACCAGCCACATTTCCCATGTGTGCTAAAACTTCACACTGGTAACAAGTATTTCATTTTTCTCCCCTTCAGAACTGATGTTTCTTGGGCTCTCTCTTGATCCTAGGCACTGTGCTTGGTATTTTACATGATTACTTCTAATCTTCACAATAGTTCAGAATACTAGGTATCATTATGCCCATCTTATAGGTGGGAAAACAGAGACTCAGAGAGATTAAATAACTTTGCTGTCGAGAGACAAATCCAGACCACTGTAAAGGTTCATTTTTCTCTCCCATATTTGGTGACTTGGCAAACAGCAAGATCAGCAGGTCTGAGTTATCTTAACAGAAGATCAGGTGGATCCCAGCCCAGTTGCTAGGCTCCACAAGCTCCTTCTTCCTAATGAGGCCAAGGAGCTTCTATCGCCATGTAGCAGCATAGACATTCTTCCTTCCCAAACCTATAAATATAAGAGACCTCATGGAGGTGGCAATCCTCTGTTCTAGAACTTTGGTCATGGGGCTGCACACTTCTAGCCCTGGTCCAAGCCACAGGAATACAAGAGTTCAGGGATTGCCTTCTACTGCTTCTCTGTGTATGGATTTTCCCTGATAAACCCTATTTTATTTTTGCACCCCGGGTGCTAATGGTGTGTGATTGTGCCACCTTTATGGGGATTTCCTAAGGTCCCAGGATTGGAACACAAATTTTCTGACCTTTGAGCTGGGTTGGAAATGGGGTACAAGGTAACAACCGTATCTATTGTTTTCCTGCTTCCCTTGATTATTCTCTCTTGCCACTTTTTCTGCCTGCATTCTGCAACCCGTTGCCCAAGAAATATTTATCAATCCATCCACCAGTAAAAATCAAATTTTTTAAACGAGTCAAATGTTTAAACACTTTGCAAAAATAAAAAATATGTAAGTGGCCAATAAACATAAGTAAAAGTACTCAACATCATTATAGTTATCAGGAAATTGAAAATTAAAGCTAAATTGAGATACTATGAGACCCCCTTCAGTAGGACTTAAATGTAAAAAACTGAAAATGTTAAGTGTTAGAACTACTTGATGGTTTCTGATAAAGTTGAACATATGCCTATCCTGTGACTCAGCAATTCCATTCTAGGTATTTACACAAGAGAAATGTCTACAAAAAGATGTGTACAAGAATAGGTACAGTGGCTTATTTGTAACACCCAAAGTCTGAAAACAACCCAGGTGTCCATTGACAGAAGAATGGATAAATAAATTGTGGTATACTCAGACAATGGGATACTACTCAGCAAAAAAATGAACAAATTACTGATACACACACGCTACGGATAAGTCTTGCAGCTATTTGCTGACCAAAAGAGCCAGATACACAAGAAAATGTGCCATTTGATTTAGTGTATTTCCCGGAACAGATTAAACTAATCCATAGAGTCAGAAGTCAAAATAGTGGTTACTTTGAAGGGTTGTTGATTGGGAAGGGTCACAAGATAAACTGCTGAAGTGGTGAAAATGTTCCCTGCTGTGATCTGGATGGTGCTGACTTGGAGTATATATTTGTAAAATGTCATCAAGCTGGACACTTAAGATAATACTTTTTACTTTAAAAATAATAATAAAATGAATATAATACCAAAAAAAACTTTTTACTTTAAAAATTATACCCCAATAAAAAATAAAAATAGACCAGGTACAGTGACTCATACCTGTAATCCCAGCACTTCGGGAGGCTGAGGCAAGAGGATCACTTGAGGCCAGGAACTTGAGACCAGCCTGGCCAGCATAGCCAAGACCCCCATTGCTATAAAAAAAGTTAAAGAATAAAAAAATTAGCCCTGCATGATAGAGCGTGCCTGTAGTCCTAGCTACTTTTAGGCTGAGGCAGGAGGATCCCTTAAGCCCAGGAGTTCAAGGTTATAGTGAGCTATGATTACACCACTGCAATCCAGCCTAAGTGACAGAACGAGATCCTGTCGCAAAAATAAAAAATCCTAAACCATATAAATAAATGTGCAAGCACAAATTATGGGAAAGTTTGTGAAGAGAAGGTAAAAAACTAAAGGCGAAAGCAAGAGATGAGACTGGAGTCCAGGTTTTCTGAAACACACTCATTCTCCCTATAAGCCATGCATCTATTCTGACGGAAAGTAGAACCTGCTCACCACACAGAGCAAGGCAAGCTCTTTTCCCTGATGCAGTCCAGAGTTCCTGTTCAGCAAGCTGTGTGGAATTTGGGGTGTTCATTTGAACAGTGATTCATAGCTCATGGGGATGAGTCCTTCAGCAGCTCAGGATTTAAATAATGATGTGTCAACATCTGCCTCCGATGACTCAGATTTAATCTTAACAGTGACCTTGTAAGCTTTCAGGATTATTAGAGCCAGCCACACAGACACAAAAAATATTAAAGTTGTTTGTCAAAAAACCTCTCTGCTTCTGTCAAGAAAAACTTCCAGAACAGAAGAACACACATGCTCAAAACAGAAGAATCTCCAAATGGAAACAGAAGGAATGAGGTGCCATTTATGCCTATTTTGCCAAGAACGATCAGCTGGAAGGAGTAAACTTCTGGTGTTTGCAGCTTTAAAGGAATTAAAACTCTCTCGTGTTGTTCAGGGAGCCATCACGTTGCGATGCATTCATATTAAAATTATATGCCTCTTGAATACTTTCTTATCTTCTCTACTTTGTGCTGATGTCAAAAATTCTAAAGTGATTGCCTCAAATCTTTATTGAACATGGTGACTGGAAACCTGCCTTCCTAACCTGGTTGTATCATTACCAGTGTAGGTCCTTAGGCAAGTCACATCCGCTTCACCGAATCTCAGTTTTCTCATCTGTAAAATAGAGATAAGTATTAAGGGTTTGGCATTGAAAAAGGTAGCACAGAAGTTACACAGAGACTTGGCACAGGCAGTAAGTAATCAGCAACTTTCATACTGTGCAGCCCCACACAGGCCTCACCCATTCCCATCCTAAAACAGGTGATTGTATCAAATTCAAGTGCTGCTGAGAACTAGCCTCACCAGAGGTGTGGGGTTGACCAGCAGGTGTCCCTCAGAGCCTGGGAGGGGCGGTCTTTTACTCACAAAGGGGGTTCATTTATTCACAATGTATGCCTGTGTACAAGGTCCAGACAATGGTACAAGGCACTTTCAATGGATTGGTTCATTATGGTCTCACCATACCCTAGGAGGCCTCACAAGGCCCTGTAACAGATAAGAAAGCTGAATGAAGTTCAAAGTGTTATGTGAACACACAGTTAATAGATGAATGAGCCAAGGTTTGAACACCAGACCACCTGGGCTGGAAAAGTCTGTGCTTTTCTCAGTTCAACACAATTAGCAAGTCCTTGGGAAAAAGACACACAAACCCAGAAGAGGAAAAAAGGAGTGTTTAGTTTTCTATTGTTGGGTAACCAACTACTCCAATTTTTTTTTTTTTTTTTTTTCAATTCAGTGGGTTGGGAGTTCAGGGTTTCAGCTAGGAATTCAGGAAGCTGGGGCTGGAAAATCTTCCAAGATGACTTTTTCATTCAATGTTGGTTTACCTTTTTGCCCCTTGGCCTTCCTTTCTCTCCATAGGGCATATCATCTGGTAGTCTCAAGACAATCACACTTCTTACATGGCAGCTGACTTCCAGAGGCAGGAAGCAGAAAGTGCTAGGCTGGCTAAGGGCTATATCCTAGAACTGGCACAAGGTCACTTTGCCATGTTCTATGGGTCAAAGCAGTCCTAGGGCCAACTCATAGTTAAGGAGATGAAAAAATAGACTATACTTCTTGAGAAGGGCATGGCAAGGTCACTGAAGAAGCCTATGTGAGATGGAAGAGGCTATTGTGGCCATCTTTGGAAATCTTTATCTGCCACAAAGCCCCTAAGGGTTCTATATTTACAGAAATGTGAACAAAGTACCTCATTGCTATTATAACCCAATAACAGTAATAAATTCAGCTGCTTAGTGATTATAAAATACTTTTTATGAGGCATATGACACTAAATACTCATAAAAACCTGTGAGATCAGTATTGTTTGCAGAGGAAAAGAAGCTTGTCTAAAGCCCTCAAACAGAAGGTAAAATCTTTGGGGCTCCTATGTCTGCTCTGTCTGATAGGATTGTTGGGGGTAGACATGAGAATGGTGTCTAGGTGTTTGGGAGGTGCTGTTGGTGTCAGCCTCGTGTATAGACAGGTTAAATCACTGTGCCACAGACACCTTATTGTAGAATCAATAATGTTCATGGCTCTTTCTACCTTCTGACGTGATGTGTCCAAACCCTATCCTAGCAGATGCAGGGCTCAGGTTTCTAGATACAGACTGGTGCCACTGGAAATATAACAAAACCATGGAAATCAATGAGAATAGGGTCCCAACTGGGGCTGCAATTCACTGTCCCCCCCAAATGGTTTTTGGTTTTCCAACAACACAGTTTTGAGGGCTCCGCCGACCCCTTGAGTCTTCTTGGTGATAAGGAAAAGCGATCAGCATGGAATAAGACATTCACTTGAGATCTGATGTTCCTCACGGGAAGAAACCTCCTCTTGAGAACAAATGAGAAGGGAAATACACCTTCCCCTGGTTACACGTTCACACATCCACAATTATTCTCATATGTGAGTGTGCATTTCCATAGCTCAAGGTTGAACATATTCATGAAACTTGAGCCAAAGAGGAAAAATACCCATGTGGACCAAACTATTAAGCATTCTTCAAACTATGTCTTCATAGTTTTATTTTATGAACTTCTTTGTTTAACATCTCTTTCCACCCATATTACAACCTGTACAGAGGCAAAGGCAATCTGCCTGTTTTCCAAATGCATAGCACAGACATGATCAAACAGTAGGCACTCTATAAATGTTTGCTGAACAGATGAACGAATGCAACATCTCAGTTCCTACCATATCTATCCTGAATAATATGGACTGTATTTGTCTTATTTATTTCTTTATCACTGCTGGTACAGAGTAGATGCTCAATACATGTTTGGTGAATGAATGAGGAAGAGAGGAAGGAAGAGAGAGAGGGGAAAGAGAGGGAGGGGAAGAGGGAAAAAATGACCTTGGACTCAGAAGCAAGCATTATCCCCAGCAATAAGTTCTTACTGGAGTCATTCACTCCCCTTCTTGAATCTCCTAGGATTTGAGAAGCCAGGAGCTGCCACCACTCTGAGCAAGCTGCCTCTTCGTTACACTGGGTGAAAGCATGATCATAGCAACAGAGAAATATCATTACTGGAGAATTAAGTCTCATTTGCAAAATTTCACAGCAGCGACAAATATAACCAATGAAACAATTAGAACCAGAATTTGGTAAGTTTCAAGTAAATGTAGTTTTAAGAAAAAGCCACAAAACTTTTAGACTGTTATCACTACATCTCCACCTCTCTGTTCCTTCCCAGAGTTTCAGCTCCCTCCTCTCTCTCCTCTGCCCTCCTCCACCCTTAGCCCAACAAGTTCAATGAACTCTGGAGATTCTTCTCCTCTTCACTCATCTCAGAACTGTCTCTCCTGGCCATCTCTATAGAATCACTGCAGCCTGTCCATGTCACTCACCTCCCACCTTTGCTAGCTGCCACCTGGGGGAAGATGCAATGATCCGGTTAAAGCTTCCTGCTCTGCTTAGCACTGGGACAGGGCATTCTGTGCAATCAAGCTTATTCTAAGTGAGTCACCGCTCCCCCGAGACCCTCCCCCATGCCTAAGAAAACTGATGCTGACCTAGCTCTGAGCTCATCTCTCTTCCTACACAGAGACAAAGTCACCAGCCCAGCACACAGGGATATTCACTAAGTGATTGGGGTGGGTAGATTCACGTAAAACAGCCCGATGGGGACACCAACCAGAACTGGAATTGCTTCGGGTAGATGTATAATTCTAGATACTGAACCTTTGTTTTGGTAAGTACATTTTACATTTACTCAGGGCATTCTCCAAGTTCCAGGGTGAAAAAAGAAGCCAGATCAGAGAAGCTATGAGTCTTTACTAGCTTAGACAAAAAAACCACTAGAACTCTGTCACTAATGCCCAGACTGGTGCCTCCTCAGGAGGCTGGGAAGTCAACCCTGGATGAAGGAGGTGCCCCATAGACTCACACTCAAGCTGGGGTCCAACATACTAGGCAAGAAGCAACAGTGGAATAAACCCAACTGGCCTAGTCATTGACTCTCAAACAGTTGTCAATGCTTACTAAGTGCCAGGGTATCCAGAAGGCCCTGGACACACAACAAGGAACAGGGAAGTCCAGATTATGCCTTAATAGTCAGTCCAGGGCAGGGGACACAAAAATAAATATACAAATTCTGCACAGGGATCCCAGGAGAACCCAACAAGGCCACCTACCCTGATATGAGGAAGTCAGGAAACATTCCTGGAATGAGAAATATGCTGAGCTGCCTGGTTTAGAAATTGACCACTGCCCCCTGTGTAACAGAAGACTTCTTGGGGAAGGAAATGAGGTCCCAACTGTGCACAGTAGAGTCAGGAGTTACATCACTAACATATGTTCTGCTCTCCTAACAAGTGGCAGCTGGGCCAATGCAGAGACATAGGACAGAGGGTTTATCCCTAGCTCTGCCACTCACTGGCCATGTGGACCTGCAAGAGTCCCTTCAGCTCTACAGTCTTCTTCATCCCATCTGTTCAACCTGGGACATCGTACGGCACGGGCCCTGCAGGTCCCTCCTGCCACAGAACTCAGGCATCTAGGACTGTGGCAAACGACCAAAATGAGGCTGGCTTGTCCCAGATCACAGGTTATGGTCACTCTAGAAAGAAAAAGGGTCATTCTCACCTTTCCTTCCAAACCCCACAACATTCCATTAGCCAGTCAGGGGTTGCAGAGTAGGGGGAGGACAATTATGGCACCTCTACAATGTCCCATGTGATAGCTCACTTTCACCACAATCCTGTTAGGTAGAAATAGTCGCCCCTACTTTACAGGCAAGGAAACTAAGGCTTAGAAAAGCTCACAGACATGTCAGATATATGGAGCTTGAAAATGGCAGAGCCTAGACTGAAGTTAGCACTTTGAGGCTCCAAAGTGATCTACACCGCCCACCCCCTGCAATTCAGAGTCGCAGCACAAACTAAAACTAAAGCAAGGGCTCAGAGTCAGCTCCAGACAGGAAAAGAGAACCAGAAACGGTAGCTTCTAGTGGTGGTTGCTAAGGGTCACCCTGCTGCAGAGAACACAAACCCCAGGCTCCCCTGGGCAATGGATTATGTGCCTGTCAAAGCCCCAGCAAGCCTCCACCTACCCTACTTTTAAATCCCAGCACCGGTGGAGAAAACTTGCTTCCTCCCTTTGCAATCTTCAGCTTGGATGAGCCTGGCAGGGGGTTGTGCTGAAGAAGCCTCCAATTTCCTTTCTGATGAAACATATGGCCTCCTCTGCAATTGCTCTGTAAAGATATTGGAACTTTATTCTTTTAATATCTTGACCTCCAAGAAAGAAAAATAACACTCGTTTCAAAACCAGATGGTCCTACTTCTCTCATTCAGTCATTGAGAAGATTTTTGAGGAGTACCTACTTTCCCCACTTCTATCTAAAAAGAGACAGATATCAAAGTCTTGGGTTCTGTCATGGGTTCAATTTGCTTCCTGCCAGATTGGCTTGTCTAAGCTAGTTAACTGAGAGGAAGGTGATGTTTCCAGTGCCCCCCTGCGCCTGCTGAACTGAGGTCCCCTAGACTCCCTAGTGGGCACCAGCTCTGATTCCTCCATCTTCCCCCACCTTCCCCAGGGCTCAGCACACAGCCAGACTCCATGTATGTCTTTGTGCTCAGCCAAACATCCTTCCTACAGAAGGCCACACAAATAAGTCTAACAGGATAAAAGAAGTGGAAGTTTACCCTAAGGCACATTCCATAGGAGGTAGCAAAACATCTGTAGACTTTTTTTAAGGAGGCTCTCTCCCCAGCCAAAAAAATTACAAAACTCTCAGATCCCTCTACAAGGGCTGGGAGTTGACTATTGGAAGAGACTTTTTGAGGATTCTTTCAGAAAGCTGTGCATGACTTATTGAGGTGTGCCCTCCACTGTCTGACTCCTCCTTGAAAAATCCCAAGACTCAGAAGTAAGCTGGCTAACAGCTGACAGCCAAACCAGAGGAGAGGAGGCTGAGTAGGTGGATCTGCCTTCCCAGAGATGGCAGGGCAGAGAAGCCTTTGGTGCCTCCTGGGGATCTATGGGAACATTGCAAGAAAGAAGGAACAGGCATTGATCCCTTCCAGGAGAGACACTCAAATGCGTGAGTAGACCACAGCAGAAAGGAGCAGGAAGCTCTCTGACACCTGGGAGCTGAAGAAGGCAACCACTAAGAACTGGGTGAGTGTCCATCTTGCAAGGGAATGCAAGCCAGAAGGCCTCCAAAAAGATGGTGGAGGGTGTATGAGATACTACTCCCCACAACATATGCACATCACCATATTCCTTGGATCCCTTTACCATTTTTGTCTACTCCTTTCCAGCTTCTGTGTGCATTAACTTCTAACAGCCTGAACCTACAACTCTCTTTGGAGGCCTGTCCTAGAGCTGGAACTGCTCTGCCTACAGGAGCAGATTGCTGCAAGTCCCTGAGATCTTAGGTCCCTGCACGCTTCATGGCTACGACGGCTCCTAGCTAATGTCTCATGGAATGGGTGGAGGCTATGAAAGCCCAGTGCCTTTGCCTTTAGTCAGGACAAACTCTGAGGTGTAATTTACACTCTAGAGGGCTCCTTTGTAATTAGCTCAAGGGACTTTCCATGAGATTTTGCCTGAAAGCACACTCTTCTTTGGCTTCCTCTCCTTTCCCAACCAGCTTTCTTTCCCCCACTACCTTCCACTCAATCTAAGAAAGGGTGTCTCTGCACAACCCCAAGAAAAAGAGTCAAAAAGAATGCCAGCCAGTCCACACCAGTGCCCATCAAGTAAAATTACTTGTATCCCTCAACTCGTCTCCCTTCTTTAAACCCTAGACCTACAGAAATTGTAATTAACAAGTTGGGGACATAGGAAGGGTAGACACTGAAGTCACTGGAAGCAAGAAGAAACTATCCACATTCCTTTTCCTGACTGTAGGCTTCCTTCTCCTCAGTAGCCCTCAGATAGCAGAACAGAAAAGGCAAAATGGGAAAGACGTCACATTAAACCAGGTTCAAAGTTTTAACTCCTAGGTAGGAGGTAGACATTGAGTTTCTAAGCAGAGAATCTTGTCATGAAGCCTACCTGAATTGTCAACCAAGAGTGGAGGAAGGACTAGTCCCATCAAATTTATTTAACAAAGCAGTGAGAGATCAAAAAATGTTAAATGTTTTTACAATTACACTCCACAAAGAATGCTGATTTAACACTGCAGTTTCATAAGAAAGACCTTTGTGGACATGAGGCCCAACTTTGGAAATGCAAGCTCTGTTTTAGTAGATGACATTGTAGATGACATTTTTGTTTCCATCCTCTACAGTGATTCCATTATCAGACTTCCTCAGAAGAGGACCACATGTCAGCTAACCACTGACTTCCCCATAACCCAGTCACTGAAGGCACACCACAGTCTGGGTGTGGTTTGCCAGTCTAGACGCCTCTCTTACACACCCTCCTCCAGTCACACCACTCTTTACCCTGGTGCCCGCTTAGCTCCCCTGCCTTTGAGTGTTTTCTCTTGTTCTTCCACCACCTCTCTCTCCTGAAGTCATGCCCAGCCTGCCAGGGTCTTGCTCAGCATGGAGTCATTGACATTGGCAGCTAAACGGTCCTCTCTGTTCCTCTGGAAACGAGGAAATGGAAAGTTGGCAGCGTGAGAGCACTGGAGCAAGGCTGCTGGTAGGTAATCTTGTGTCTTTCCCCCAACATCCTACTGCTGTGCTGCTCTTTGCTTATGTCTAGTTGTGTTCAAGCTTCAGTGAGCATCAGAGTAACCTAGAGAGTTGGTTAAAAATGCCAATTTCGGCCATGCATGGTGGCTCACACCTTTAATTCCCGCACTCTGTGAGGCCGAAATGGGAGGACTACTCAAGCCTGGGCAGCATAATGGGACCTCATCTCTACAAAAAATCAAAAAATTAGCCAGGTGTAGTGGCACGTGCCTGTAGTCCCAGCTACTTGAGAGGTTGAGGTGAAAGAATTGCCTGAGCCCAGGAGGTCAGGGCTGCAGTAAGTCATGAAGCGCCACTCACTTCAGCCTGGGCAACAGAGTGAGCCCCCAACTTTTAAAAAATTGCCAATATCCTGACCCCAGAGAATTAGAAGAGCAGGAGCTAAGGCCCGTTGGGGTAGGTTGATTATATCAAAGCCCCAATTCCCCACCCCTTCCTGTATTCTGCCCTTTGCTGGGTGCCCCCTGTCATTTGCCCCCTCCCAAATGTGGGTTCAGCTATTTGACTTTATTGAGCCGATTGAATAGACAAAGGTGAGGATGGACCACTTCTGAACCTGGGCCTCAGCAAGCCTTGCCAATGGCCCTCTCACTCTCACACCTTTGCAGTGTCCTAGGAATGACACACCCAGGCTAGCCAACTGGAGTATGAGACGGTGGGGCAGAGCTTAGTCTCTCCAGCCATCCCTTCCAAGGACAGCCCACATCTGTCAATAGCTAGCCAAACCCCAGACATGAGCACACACCAAGTTGAGGCCAGAGAAATCACCCAGTTGAGCCAGGTCTGAATTGCTAACCCACAGCCTCTTAGACTAAATAAATGCTTATTGTTTTTAAGCTGCTCAGTTTGAGGTTGTTTTGTTGCTTGGCAGTATTGTGTAGGTGCCAATTGTCCCACAATATACTACGTGTCTCATGAAGAACCCAGCAGCCGCCCAAGCTTGTCACATTCTACCTGTGGCAGGAGAGGGAGTCAGTCTCTACCCTTCCCACACAGACAGGAGCACCCAGAGGGTAGATATCCACATGGAATATTTATTTGTGTATCCTCTATAGCTTTTGCCCAGTAAGTGCTATAGCACTGTTTGCTGACTTGTGGGGAGAGTGTTGGTCCCTCACAGGTTGCAGTGAACGTGGAGACATAACAGAGGTGCTTACTTTTACTGACCCCTGAGTAGTTAGCAACTCTGAACAACCCACTAGAGAAAAGGTAAGAGGGGGTCACAGACAGAGAAAAATTAAAATGGAAATTTAAAAGGGAATTTTTTCCCTTTTATTGGCAGTATAATTAGCCAGAGGAGCCCCAACTGATGCTGTTATGACTACTCTGATATGAAACCGAAATAGAATGGGAAAGAATCAGATGAAAAACAATAACACTTAGCATTTATATGACTTTTTTACATGCAGCAATTTCTGTTCCTTTCGTACCTCACAAACACTAACTAATTAATTGCCACAGCACCCCAGAGTCGTCAGTAGGTTTTCCTGTCTATATTTTACAAGGAACAAAAATAAGCACTTTCTAAGCAAAGTACAAGTAAACTCTAAGTTCCAGGTTGTTTTTTCGGGTCTTTTGCCACAACCCTCGGGGCTCACACTCTCAGAACTCTAGAGATTCCTATTAATAGACTTAGAATATTAGTATATTTGAGCTGGAAGAAACATTAAGGAAATGCTGATCCAAATCTCTCATTTATAGATGCTGAGAAAAGAGGCTTATTTCAGGCAAGGACTGTCTACTGTCACAAAACAATTCAGGGAAGAAGATCAGGAAAATTTTGCTCAGTCTAGGTGGACCCTCACATCCCCAAATTCCAGAAGGCACCATCATTAATGTAAGACCCAAAAATGACTCGTCTCCAGACTGTGTTTATAAATGATTTTGTGTGTACTAGTCATTCACTCATCAAACCTTTACTGAGTATGTGCCCTAGGATTCCTGTAGCATGATGGATTTAGGAATAAATAAGGTTTATATCAAGTCAGGTGTGAAGGGAGCAGTTAGTTCTGTCAATAAACACAGCACAAAGAAGTTCTGACCCAATGTAGTCCATATTTCTCAGTCACATTGTCTTGAGCTCGTAGTAGGTACTCAATAAATACATGATGACTAGTCAAAGTTGGTATATTCCAGAACTAGTTCAGAAGCAGCCTTTAAAACAATTCAGGAGACAGAGAAGTCCCAAGTACTAGAATCTAAGCCAAGGGGAGATCTCAGAACCCAATATCTTGGTTCATTCTGCTTTTCTTAGATTTATTGAACATATATTGTGTATCAACCATGATTCAAGAACAGGTACTAGGTACCGGAATTACAAAGTCATTCTTCATCTATGTTTTGTTCACCAAAAGCAAACAGAGCATCACAGATTTACTCAGACAATAAATTTCCAACATGCACAATGGGGTTGGTAGAGATTTGGTCCAGCTCCTTCATGCCCACCATGTAACGTACCAATAACAATGAACACAGAGCAAGGCTGGACTCAAAGCACCAGGTGCTTGTTCTGCCTGCTGCAACCTATTTCTCTCATGATCGACTTCACCCCAGGGTTTATAATTTCTTCATAATCATCACATCAACATCATCACACATCATCATCCACAACCACCACAACAATCTCAGCCCAAGTAATGATATGAGACAATCCTCCCTAGAAATGGGACTTGCAATAAAAGGGGAAAAATAAGAACTGTTGAGAATAAAATAAAATAAAGACAGAATGAAAAAGAAAAAGGTTTCAGGTGACAGAAGAGACAAAATACATGCAAAATCCAGTATAACAATGGACACTCAGGACAACCTTATTTGTGTAGCTGATGACCAACTTACCAATTTTTTGTAAAACTAATAAACTTTCTTTAACTTCTGGGAAGTCCTGCCAGTCAAGTAGGAACAGGAGGTCTCACTGATCAGAGTGTTCTAGAAAAAAAAAAAATGGGCAGCCCTTTCCCAAGTTATTTGGCTTGTGGTCATCCCGTCTCCTCTCTGCTGAGTGAGTATTATCAACTGTACCTGAAAGGAAAGAAGTTCTACCAATAGGCAGAATTGCCCATGTGGAGTGACTTAAGGGGAGGTAGGGAAGCGTCCTTGTCTGAGAGAAAACTCACTCACCAGTGCTTTGACTCCAAAGATCCCACTATTAGAGAGTTTGAATTTGCTGTCAGCCCCACTGCCAGCAATTACAACTGACAAACACCACGTCTTAAGCCTCTTTGGACCTTTACTCCTTCATATGGATGATTTTTTTTAAGGGCCAGTTATGACCAGGTCTCTGCTAAGCTCTTCAGCCACCACCCTTACCTCAAGCCTCATCCCCTCATCTCTATTTACCCTAACTTCATTCTTCATCATGTCAAACTGCTTGGACAGCCCTGAACCCAAGACGGAGTTTAGACTTCCAAGGATTTGTGCCTTAAACTCACCATACCCTCCTGACTCTACCCCAGTTCCCAACACTGCAAAGAGCATCTTCCTCCAGTGGACCATAATGTCACATGCCCACATCTACTACTGACATGTCTACCCTTGTAAAACCATGACCTCTGAATCCCCAGCACTTAGCCAAGGGCCTTGCACATAAAGATGCACACTAGAATTTCATTTCAAATTGAACCCTATTGTAAAAACAATCTTTAAGTTGGAGGTATCAAATGTAAATAAAAGACACCTATATAAGCACTAACAAAGTAAGAAAAGGAACACAGGAGCATCCAGAAGCTCCTGGAAGACTCATTTTATCTCCTCAACTTACCCTGAAGCATTAGTTACATACAATGAATGACACAGGGGTCCTCAGATTCCCCAGACTCTCATTTGGCTGTTAAATGGGTATCTGCACTCATTTACCACCTTACAGCTACAAAGCCTTAAGAGGCAGCCAGGAAAAGTTTCTGCAGCTCCCTAAATGACTTTTCTTACAGACAAGAGATGTTCACCTGAGAAGGCTGTGACTCAACCACCCAATGCTCATTCCAGGAAGTGATCACAGTGTGTCTCCAAAAGGCTAAAGTATCCTGGATCTTTCCAGCTTCTCCATAACTCAGAAGCCTAGTAGAGAGGGCAAGGCATCAGGCTGTGTGTGTGTCTCTAGGTTTCCAAGCAGTTGCCAGTAAACACTGAGATCTCACTCTCTTAAATATCACCCATTCACCAGCCTTCTGAGTCTCTGTCACTTCTTCCTTTTCTCTCCATTGTCACAAAACAATTGGCTTCTCTTTTATTCACCCAAGTGATCCTCTCAGCACTGAATACATGCAAATGATATTTAAAGGAAATTAAACAGCCAGGCTCTCTCAGTACCTGTTTAGTTCAGACACAGAGTTCTGATTTCCTGATGATGGAAATAATCACTCAGCTTTAAGATCTGCTAGGGCTTTTTTTTTTCCTCTCTCCAAGAGGGGCACAGTAAAATCAACTTCCACTGTGCCATTTAGGGATAGGGAGAAGAAATTTACCATATAATTGTTTTAGATAAACTTTGTAAAAGCGTGTATAACCAAAAACACAAGGCTGAAGATTTTAAGTTGTTGCCTGATTTTCACACGTGGCTCTCAAGGTCAGAATTTAGTTAATGACCTTGACTTGAGAATGCAGAGTGAGCAGAGGACAGTAGTGAGGGGATAGAGAACAAAGATTCCTGAGGAAGGGGACTCATGACACCGGAAAAATGTTGTGTTTGTCTCCTCTGTGACAAGGGTGACTCTGGCTGAGAGGGACAACAAGGTGGGCAAGGCCAGATTCAGCCCTCAAAGAGTTCTCTGCCTGGTAGGGAGGACAGGCAAGTCAAGAGTCAATGACAGTAGAATGACAATGGAGTGGCCAAGGGACTGACAGGAAAGTAAAGGATGGGAGTGGCCAGCTTAGGCTGGTGGCCCAGAAAAGCTTTCACACAGAAAGGAAAGGTATAATTGGTTTTGAAAAACAGCCACCCCCACCCTTCCACCCCCCCCCCCCCGGGGATAGGAACTATCATGTATGTGGTGGGGTCCTACACTAACCCTTTCTTTCTTTCCATACCAGTGTACCCATGCCCCTGCTGCTGTGGGTAACAGCCGCTAAGGGCTCACAGTTGTACCTTCTCCAGAAAATTGCTCTGGGACAAACTATCTGTCAAGTTCAGGAGGTTACAGTTCATACCTTTTCCACCAGGGACAACAGCAACCAAAACCCCTCTTGCCTCGAGATGAGATCAGCTCGAAAGTGCAATTCTGGGACCCTGTTCATGCTTAGCTCCTTCCAATGCCCCATCCTGCTTCCCTCACTCCCCTTCCGCAAGAATCCCTCGTCTCACCCCCACATTCACCCTCACTAAAATAAATGCACAAGTGTCCCTGTCTCTAGGAAATCACACTTAGAATAGCATTCCTGATGCAAACCCTTGCTTTAGGATCTGTAATTAACTGGGCTTTCCTGGCAGGGAGTGGGTAAGAGCTGCCCTGCAACAGATGAGTCCTGTACCCTCCTGGCCTGTTCCCATGGTGACTACTGTGGCCCTCCATCCCTAGCCTCTCTCTTTGGGACTCAGTCTCCCCTCTTGGAGTTCCTGCTCACAACAATCCATGACACCCTCATCCACTAGAATAATCTCCAAAACAAAGCCTGACAATGTGACTGGAAACGTCAAAGTTCTCATTCCAGTGAAATCAAGTCCACACCACGCATCCTGGCACTCAAGTCTTTTCATCGTTTGCCCCATTCCTACGCTTCCACTTCGCCAAACCCACTTCTTCACATATCCTGTTTAAACCGAGTTCTTCAACTCCCCTCAGATGTGACCTGAACTCTCCCCACATCTACACCTTGCTCTCTTGCCTTACTGTTACCTGTCTGGAATGTCCCACCTCCTCCTCAAGGCTTCCTACACAGTAGCAATGAATCTTTTTCTACCCATAACCACATGGTGTTTGCTGGTTTCCTTATGGGAGTACTTCACACAATCTGTGCATTGTCCCAGCTTTCTGTGTAAGGCCCTGTCTCCCTCTTAAACTGCAGGCTGTCCCTATGTCCTCTCAGTGGAGAATCATACATGTTTATGAATAGAACTCTGACAAGCCATACTTTGTACTTTTCTCCAGGACACAACAATGCAAGAAAATATTCTAATGTTTATTGAATATTTACTGCATACCAGACATATTATTTCTTAATATTTTGTGCGTGCTATATGATTTACATACAATAATGTCCACAAATTTTCTATGTGCAATTCAATTGTTTTTTTCAATCAAGACCTCACTCTGTCACCCAGACTGGAGTACAATGGCACGATCACAGCTCACCACAACCTTGACCTCCTGAGTTGTAATTACTTCCTCTCCAACACTTGATATTGTCAATGTTTTTAATTTCATCCATTCTGGTAGATATGAAGTGGTATTCCACTCTGGTTTTAAGTTACATCTCCCTGATGACTGATGAACTTGAGCATTTGTTCATATGTTTACTGGTTATATGAAGATTTGTAACATTATGTCAGACACTTAAAAACAAGAGGTTCTTACTTAACTTTGACGCTAACCTTCAAAGGCAGGTGTTATCCCAGTTTTACAGACATTAAAGTTCCAAAAAGCAAAGTAACTTGCCCCTGGTCATGCAACCAGTAAATAACAGAGGTGGGGGGCTTGCACATGTAGCTGTCTGACTCAAAAACTTTTTTGTTGTTTTTTTGTTTTTTTACTGTAAGATGAGACTCTTCCAGAATAACAAATCTATTAAGAGCACGGACTCTAGCATCAGTTGCCAGATTTCAAATTCTGCCACTGAGAGACCTTGGGTAAATCACAGGACTTCCTTGAATTTCATTTTCTTTGTATAAGGAGGGGAGGGTTGTAATAGGACCGATCTCACGGCATCTTCATGATGATTAACTGAAACAAAGTATGGTGCTCAGCTCACAGTAAGAGCCCAGTATATAACATGCCACACTCCCTTCCTCTCTCCTCCCCTGACTTGGCATCTCCAAGAAGAACACTTTCCTCTTCTTTTCTAGGAAGATAATCAAAATTTTGCTACAAAAAAGAAAGTGTAGGACTCTACTTGCTTTTTTTTTTTAATAACTCCCCACCACAAAGACACCCATAGAACTATAACTTTTAAATTTCTGTTGGAGACAAATCATATATACCGTAATGTTAAGGTGTCAGAAGAGGAAATGGACACCCTGGGTCCAAATACACTCTGAATCAGTCACCATGTGACTCTGGAGATCAACTCAACCTCCCAACCATTGACCTCACTAGTTTCCAACAGGAGCTGGCACTTGAACCAGAAATTCCAAGTGCTCAAGTTCATTAGTCATCAGAGAAGTGAAAATAATAACCATGATGAGATATCACTTCATACCCGCCAGAAAGGATAAAATTTAAAAGATTGACACTACCAAGAATCAGGTCCCTGTTTTCTCCACCCTAGGAATCCTGCAGAGACACTTTAGCTGCAGACTTCAAAGAATGAGAACAAGTTATTGATTCCTTGTTATTAAAAATAAGAAAGAAGAGTCACAAGACATTTGGTTCAGTAACACACCCAGTAAGTTTGAGACAAAAGACTGAATCATTGGAGGAATCTAACATTATTAAATAAATCCCTAATGGGTTCAGTTGGGAAAGTTCAAAAATAATTATTCCAGAGTTCCAGGAATCAGTGTGGGATGGTTTTCCTGCTCTCTTTCTCCTGAGTTGGTAAGACTTACTGAACTCTTCTAAGAAACAAATCCCCAGTCCTTTATAAGACAGCCAAGGTCATGATGACCTTGTCATCTGACAGCAATTTAGCAAATGTGGGACCTTTTCTACTGTATAGCCAAACACAATCTAGAAATAGAAATATCTAAAAATAGTTTTATGCAATAATTCCAAATGTTTATATGTAATATGAAACAAAAATTGATAAACTTAATTTTAAAAATTAAATGAGACCAGCCATGGTGGCTCAGCCTATAATCCCACCACTTTGGGAGGCCAAAGCAAGAGGATTGCCTGAGCCTGGGGGTTCGACACCAGCCTGGGCAACTTGGTGAGACTTCGTCTCTACAATAAAACAAAAAAATAAGCCAGGCATGTTAATGTGTGCCTGTAGTTCCAGCTACTTGGAAGGCTGAGGTGGAAGGATTGCCAGAGCCCAGCGGGTGGAGGCTGCAGTGGCTATGAGCACGCCACTGCACTCCAGCCTGGGCAACAGAGTGAGACTCCAAAATAAATAATTAAACTCAAAAATAAATAAATAAACAAAACAAAGATCAGAGTAAGAGAATATCATAGGGAAAACTGACTTTAGGTTAAATGGATGGAAACGCTTTGCGGAAGAAATTACATTTAAGTGGAGATTTAAAAGAATAGAAGTAATTAGCCAAATAGTGAGGAGTAGGGATGAGCATCCAAAGTAAGCAGTCTGTTTAAGAAACCAAAAGACCAGTACAGCTAGATTGGGAAGAGAAAGGACAAAGGGTATGCACCATTTAGGCTGAGGATAATGGCAGGAGCCAGATCATGCAAGGTCTTATGCGTTATGGAAAGGGGCCTGGATTTTACTGTAAAGACAAAAAGCTATTGAAGGATTTAATGCAGGAAGAGCAACATGATCAACATTGTTTTTGTTGTTGTTGTTTTTAGAAGAGCATTCTGGGTTGCAGGGTAGAGATAGCAATAATGGAAATAGAACAAGAATGTAAGCCAGGCCATCTGGGAGGCTGGTGCAATAATGCAGGCAAGAAACGTTAGTGACACATATCAAGAAGATGATATTGGACAAGAAGAGAAGTGAGAACTCCAGTTATATTTGCAGATTGAATCAATACAACTTTCTAATGGATTAGAAGTAAGAGGAAAGGGGAAATTGAGGGTGATGTTTCAGTTTCTGGCTTGAACAGTTGGATAGATGTTGGTTCTATGAACCAAGAGAGAAAAAGGTGAGGGAAGGGAGCAGGGCAGGTGGAGGGTAGATCAAGACATCTGCTTTGGGCAGGTTAAACTTGACATGTCTAGGAAATATTCAGCTGGAGAGGAGAGCTGAGCAGTTGAATATGTGATTCTGGAATGCACAGAAAGAGAGATGGGCTGGAAATATAAATCTGGGACAGCAGCAGTGTAAAAATGACATTTAGGCACATGGGAATGGATGACATCAAGGAGGAGTATAACAAAGAGATGAAAGTACTGACTAAGCTGAGAAGAACACCAACATTTTGTGGTCAAGAATGAAGATAAGCCGGGCTCAGTGGCTCAGCCTGTAATCCCACGCCTTTGGGAGGCTGAGGCGAGTGGATTGCCTGAG
>NW_007257271.1:1079356-1088920 GCF_000164805.1 Carlito syrichta | reverse complement strand
AAAAAAAAAAAAAAAAAGAATGAAGATAAAGGATGCTAAAAAAAGACAAAGAGGAACAACAGTAGGAGAGGGGGTGTGCCAGAAACCACCGTAATCCAGTCCCACCTCCACCATTCCACTGGAAACAACCTGTCAGAGTCACCTGTGGTTTCCATGTAGCCAAATCTCAAGATAACTTACAGTCTGCATCATAAACAAAGTAGGTTTCTCTCCCAGCTTCTTGAAACATTCTCCTTTCTAGGCTTCCATTGTATTTTCAGCCATAATTAACAACCACCTCAACCAAGCAAGAAACGTAATTATCTTATATAACAGGAAGCGTCTCCAGAGGTAGATCAGCCTTCAGAGCTGGTTGATTCATCAGCTTAATGTTTTCAGGGACACAGGCTCTGTCTGTCTCTCAGTTTTGCTATCTATGGTATCAGGAACCTCTGAAAGGAAAGGATAAAAGAGAGAAGAGAAGCAAAAGGAATTGATGTTCAAAAGGAAATTAGAATCCTTGGATCCCTCCCCACTTTCATCTAGCCAGGAGACAATCTTCCAGCCTCGTAGAACACCGGAGGTTTATTCTCTAGAGCAACCATTCTCAAATTTTTAGTCTTAGGTCTTCAAAATTATTGAAGACCCCAAAGAGCTTTTATTGATGATAATTACTTATATTGATATTTGGCATGGGATAAATTAAAAGTGAGTCACTTTAAACATTTGCTTATTAATTCATTTTTAAAATAACAGTAATAAACCCATCTTCCATTAACATGAATAACATTTTATTTAAAAAAAAAAAAAAAAACAACTTTATTTTCCAAATAAAAAAATCTTAACTGAGCCGGGCTCAGTGGCTCAGCCTGTAATACCACACTTTGGGAGGCTGAGGTGAGTAGATTGCCTGAGCCCACGGGTTCGAGACCCACCTGGGCAACTTGGCGAGACCTCATCTCTACAATAAATAAAAAAAATTAGCCAGGCATGGTAGCACTCGCCTGTAGTTCCAGCTACTTGGAAGGCTGAGGCGGAAGGATCACCAAAGCCCAGCAGGTCGAGGCTATAGTGGCCAGGAGCAGCCACTGCACTCCAGTCTGGGTGACAGAGTGAGACTCCAACTCAAAAAAAACAAAACAAAAATTTTAACTGAAAGAGTGGTATTGTTTTATGTTTTTCACATCTCTTTTATATCTGGCTTAATAGAAGATAGCTAGTCTTCTACTGTCTGCTTCTGCATTCAATCTCCTACTATATCATATATCAGGTAGCCTCTGAAAAACTTTACTGTACACTCCTAAGAGAATGAGAGTGAAAAAGGCAAATAAAGTCTCAGTATTATGAGAAAAATAATTTTTATCTTTCTGAACCTCTGAAAGGGTCTCAGGGATTCCTAGGGGTCAACAGACCATACCATGAGAACCAGTGCTCTTAAACTCTTGGTCTCAAGCAAGCCTCCCACCTCAGCCTACCAAAGTGCTGGGGTTACAGGCTTGAGCCACTATACCCAGCCGAGAACCAGTGGGAATCTCTGAATTAGGGCATACCAGAGAAAACTGAGGGACAAAATTACTGTACCAAAAACATGGGTATTAACTAAAACACCCTCATTGAATGTTGAAACTCCACCTCCCTTCTCCAGATATCTCAGCCCACCTTAGAATCTAGGACACAGTCAGTCAAGCTGAATCCTCCAACAAGGTGACCTAAATATCTCTGAGGAATCTAGCCAGTCTTATCAAGAAATCTAAAGATATGGATATCAGGAATTCACCTGATGGTGAATGGCATAGTCTTCACCCTATGGTAAAAACCATGAATAGCAACACAGAACTTCAAATGAGCTTTTTTAACATTCTGCTTAATTACTAGCAGACAGCCAAGGTAACAAGATATTCAGAATAAACTTGTAATGTGAATTATACAAAATATACAAACATACAGGAAAAAAAAATAGAGAAAGCAGAGACTCTAGAAAGATTTTTTTTTAAAAAAAACTGTCATCAATATCTTCAGAGAAGATACTATATTTTTTTTAGAAATTCCAGAGTGTATTTTAAAATATTAAGAGATCAAAAACAGAGCCCTTTGGATATTAAGAATATGACAACAGAAATTAAAATCCCAATAGAAGTGTTGGCAGATGAAGTTGAGGAAATCTTCCAAAAAGTAAAGCAACAAAGACATGGAAAAGATAAGAATAACTCCAAACTGCAGGCACTCTGCAAAGAGAAAACAGAGAACATGGGTGGAAAGAAATCAATACGATAGTTTAAGAAAATGTTCCAGCACCAAAACATCTTAGTTTCCAGATTGAAACTGAACTCAGCCCAAGTGAAAAAAAGTTGACCTACACCATGACCCATTATTTTAAAGTCTCAGGACATGGAAATTTTTAAAAATATGTATTACAAGTTCCCGAGTAGAAAAAAACATGTTTTTCATATGCAAAGCATCAAGGATCAGAATAGCATTAAGCTTCTCAAAAGCAATTCTAGAAGCTAGAATTTAATGTGCAGTGTCATTGGAACTATGAAGGGGAAATGATTTACAACCAAGAATTTTATATCCAAAGTTATAAATTATAACTTATAACCTATAATGTATAAATAAATGTGAAGACAAAATAAAGATAGTTTCAGACATGAAACACATCCCGTAAAACACCTATCATCTCTCAGCAAGCTACTGGAGGACATGTTCCACAAAAACAACAAGAGAGTGTGCCAAGAAAGAGGAAGACACAAAGTCCCCAAAACAAAGGAAATTCCCAGGGTGATGATCAAGGAAGAGCCCGAGATACAGCCATGAAGCAATCCTGGAGAACAACCAGCTCAGGGTGGAGCAAATCAGAAGATATTCCTTTCCAGAAAGAGAAAACTGAGAGGATGGCTAATGTGGCTGAGCAGTCTGAGAAGAAATTTACACAACTGTGGGAGAGTTTTACATTGATTTGGTGATAAGTACGTAGAAAATAATGCCCTGCTTTTTGAGAGTCGACACTGGTGTCGAATTTTGCAAATCGAACTGGTGGCCCTTAGTGAAATGAGACAACACTTACGTTTTATGGCCCAACAGTCCCACTTTCAGGAACAAATCCGGAGATCTCACTGAGGAGCACATGTACAGTATTGTTTATTGTCATAAATAACTGGAAACAACTTAGGTAGCCATAAGTTAAGAAATGGGTAATTGAAAGGTATAGGTGCCTATAATGGAATGTTATGCAACGTGTAGAAGAAATGAGCAAGATACATATAGAAACCCGGAGAGAGCTAAAAAAAAAAAAACTTCTGTGGAATGAAGAAAAGTAAGAACAGAACAAGATCTATTGCACAATGTCATTCATTCTAATGCTTTAAAATATAACAAGCACAGACATAGGTACATAAACAGATGTAAGACAAGTAGAATAAAACAATAAATACACAAACTGTAATGATATGGGAAGTAGGGGAATTAGATTGGAAATTGAGAATAAAAAGGGAAAATATATTTAAAAATTAAAAAGAGGGCAGTCACAGGCCAGCAGTGATACAGTGTCATAAACTGAGGAGAATGATCAACTCAATTTCATGCACATGAGATACAACCAAATTAACCAAGGTCTACATAGCTACCTAACAAATTCATTTCATCCAGTACCACTCTCTCACATTCACCGCTCCCCAAATACTCAGGCCAACTTTCTATTCCCTGAATTCTATGCTCACTACATCCCCCAAGTCTTTGGACTTCCAGTTTCTTCTTCCTGAATTTTTCCTCCATTTCTCTCTGCATGGTCAATCCCTTTTCATCTTCAAGTCGTAGCTCAAGATTTTGCTTCTCATAAATGATTTTCCTTGCTCCCATGCAAAGTTACTCCTTTAACCTTATTATCCCCTATCTGTAATAACCTGTTTCTTTCTTTTTTTTATATATGTTAGATATGGTAATTGTATTGATTAATTTTTGAACGTTGGGCCAGTATTTGATGTGGGGAACAACCTTCACTTGGTCATTATCTTTTATATGTTGCTGAACAGATTTGATATGATTTTGGCAGATTGTTGTGTTTATGTTTATGAGAGAGACAGATCTAGAGTTTTCTTTTCTAGTAATATCTTTCCCTAGTTTTAAAATTTTTATTTTACAGTTGTGGGATAAAGTGAGGATTTACTACATAAGTTGCATACAGGTAAAGTTTGGGCTTCTAGCTGGCCCTCTCTCCCACCTGATGGTTTACCAGGTACCCAGTGTGTTGCCATGTGCTCCCCTCCTTTCCTCCCTGCCCTAGCAGTGCCCAGCATCTGCCGATCCCACCCTTGTGCTCATGTGACTAGTGTTCAGGGCCTGCCTATGCGTGAGAACATGTGGTATTCAGTTCTTTGTTTCTATGATAGTTCGCTTAGTGTGCTGGTCTCCAGCTACATCCAAGTTGCTGCAAGGGCCCTGACTTTGTTCTCCTTTGTAGCTGCATAATATTCCATCTTGTGTATCTACCACATTTTCTTTGTCCAGTCCATTTTTGATGGGCATCTGGGATGGTTCCATGTTTTTGCTATTATGAATAGTGCTGCAATAAACATACGTGTGCAAATAGCTATCAAAATGAAATTTTCTTGTTCACTTGTCTAATGTTTGCACCTCTTTACTCTGATAGTGTAAACTCCACGGGGGCAGAGATCATATCTATTCCATTGCTCCTGCAGCCCTTGGGCCTAGAATAGTGTCTGGTAAGTTTTCAGCATTCCATCACTTGTTTGGTAAATTAAAAGGTCATTGAAAATGAGATCAGTCCAGCAAGATGGCGACAGGGCAGCTTGGTCTGTGAGACCCTCCGCGAAAGAGAACACTCACAAAGACCCTAGCTCTCTCTCACGGGCTGCAGCTCCCATCTTCAGCAGCCTGTTCTTCACAGGGAACTCAGCCGCCACTGCTGCCACTGCTCAAACATCACGGCGGTCTGGGCCACCGCCACAGCTGCTGCCGCTGCAGTCATTACCCACCCATGCCTGAGGCGACCCACGACTTCAGACAGTGAAGCCCCCGCAAGCAAGATCTACTGAGATCGCCACTGCCACGACTGCTGCCGCCACTGCCACTGCCATGCCACACCCCTCACCCAGAGCCAGGCTTGTGGAGCTCCCCCTGCGTACGGGGAGGTGGCCTCCACCATCACAGATACCATCGCCAGCTCCCTCCCTTCCTGGGCGACCTCTGAACTGTAGGCTTCAGCAGCTGCAGATAATAGTCTACTGGAGTGGTGAGACAGCACCACCTGCTGGGGATCTAACATAACAACATCAAAACGGGAATGACAGATGCTCTTCCCCCTTGATAAATAGACAAGGCCAGATCTCAGTAATAGACAGGGAGCCCATATCTGAACTGCTCTTCACAGCAGGCCAGGGGCAACTGACGCTAACTGTGAACAATTCTACCAGCCTGCAAAGACAGCTAGAAATCAGAGCTGAAAGGACATTGGACTTAAAAGAAAAGTCTCAGAATGTGCTTGGTTGGATCTGTTAGTTTACTGACTTTATTCCTTTTCTTTTTTTTTTTTTCTTTTCTTTTTTCTTATTTCCCTGTAAACCCCATCTTTGTATAGAGGAATAGCACACCAATAAGGTGGTTGGTTAGCTTGTACGTTAGCATCATTGTATGTTTTCGTTTTTTATATGGTTGTTGGTTAGTTTTTAGTCGTGGTTATTGTTTTTCTTTTTATTTGTTTCAGTCATTGTGTATCTTTTCACTTGTTAGTTGGTACACTCATCTGTTTTCCCTCTTACTCCTCTCTCTCTCCACCCCCCTCTTCTCCACACTGCCTGCTCCATTCTCTTCCCTCTGTTAACCTCATATTGCTTTCAGAGAGTAAACCTACAACCTCACTGCATGGAAAGATTCCAAGGCAGTGGGAGGTGGGTTTCAGACTATCCATACACCTGTTGGCAGATACCAGGATCTGCAGAGAGATTTTGAATCACAGCTCCACCCTTAATTAAATCTCAAAACTGCAAGAAGGATTGCCCTCAACCTACAGTCCAACTCCAGAACTGAACAAAGCAACAGGAAAAACATTAGGAAGAATAGGAGATTGAACAAACAGAAGTAAGAGCAACCCCTCCACCCCTGAATAACAGAATTAAAGAAGACGAGGAAGTGGAGGGAAGGGAAACGTAGGGGGGAAAATCTGCACAAATGAAGAAAAATCAAAAGAAGAATATAGGGTTCATACAGACCCCTTGGAGGTCAGATACTGAGAAAACAGACTTCAGGACACAAACAATGAAGAGCCCCCAAAATGACTGGTCACATGCAACAAACCCAGACATCAAGACATTAATAGAGAGAATAAAAAAAACTGAGGAGAGACAAGAGGAAAATAGGAAGGAGCTGATGACAGAAATAACATTAGTAAAGAATACTGTGATGGAAATAAATAACAAACTAATAAGCATGGAAAGCAGAATTAGCCAAGCAGAAGAAAGAATCTCAGAGCTTGAGGACCAAAACACAGAACTAACCCTAACTGTCAAAAACATAGAAAAGAAGCTTAAAAAGACAGAACAAACCCTTCAAGAGATGAATGATTACTTCAGGAGACCAAATCCAAGAGTAATTGGCCTTCCTGAGGCAGAGAGAAAGTCAGAGGCCACACTGGAACAAACATTTCATGAAATCAGTCAAGAAAACTTCCCTCATCTCATCAGTGATGCAAAAATTCAAGCACAAGAGATTCAGAGAACCCCTGCAAGACAATAAATGAGAAGACCAACTCCCAGACACATAATAATTCACCTAAACAAAGTAGCTCTAAAAAAAAAAATCCTAAAGGCAGCAAGAGAAAAAGGTCAGACTACCTACCAGGAAAGACCAATTAGAATAGAAGCAGATTTAGCTACAGAAACCCTCCAGGCTAGGAGAGCTTGGAGCCCTATCTTCAAAGTTCTAAAAGATAAACAATTTCAAACAAGAATAACCCACCCAGCCAAGCTAAGCTTCATCAGTGAGGGAGAATTGAAATCTTTCCCAGATATCCAATCCCTAAGAACCTATGCTGCCACCAGACCACCTCTACAAGAAACACTTAAGAAAGTACTGAACACAGAAGAAAAGGAAAAAAGAAAAATGTTCTTCACAAGAGTACAGGCAAAAGATTAAAAACACACATGAACCAACTCCAAAATCAAAAGAAAGACAACAAACAAACAGAAACAACAACTCTATAAGAACCTTACAACAGGGATCAACTCTCACATTTCAATAATTAGACTAAATTTGAATGGACTAAATGCACCATTGAAAAGACATAGAATGGCAAAATGGATAAAATATCACCAGACAACAATTTATTGCCTTCAAGAGACTCACCTCACTAGAAAGGACACTCACAGACTCAAAGTAAGGGAATGGGAAACAAACTTTCAGGTGAACGAAACACAAAAGAAAGGAGGAGTTGTGATCTTAATTTCAGACAAAATACCTTTTAAGCTATCAAAAATTTAAAAAGATACAGAAGGCTACTACATAATGATAAAAGGTTCAATCCATCAACAAAAATATCCATCTTAAACATATAGGCACCCAACTAGGAGTGCCAACTTTCATAAGGCAGCTTCTATGTAAACTCAAAAAAGATATCAACTCTAACACTATCATAGCTGGGGACTTCAATACCCTACTCACAACCCTAGACAAATCATCAGGACAAAAAAATCAGCAACGAGATCCGGAACCTCAGTGTGACTCTTGACCAAATGGACTTAGTTGACACCTACAGAACACTCCATCCAACGACCATTGAATATACATTCTACTCATCGCCACATGGAACGTATTCTAAGATCGACCATATACTTGGCCATAAATCAAGCATAAGCAAATTTAAAAAGATTGAAATTTTGCCATGCACCTTCTCAGACCACAGTGGAATAAAAATAAAGATCAACACCAACAAGGTTCCCCAAAAACCCAAAAAGACATGGACACTAAACAGCATGATGCTAAACAACTCCTGGGTCAATGATGAAATCAAAACAGAGATTAAAAGATATCTGGAAACAAATGAAAATGAAGAAATATCTTTCCAAAATCTCTGGGATGCCCTGAAAGCTGTAGTAAGAGGGGAATTCATATCTCTACAAACACACATGAAGAAAATGGAAGGATCACAAATTAACAGCCTAACAAGCCACCTAAGGAAGTTGCAAAAGCAAGACCACCAAACCCTAACTTCAGCAGGAGAATCCAGATCACCAAAATAAAAGCCCAAATCCAGGACATAGAAGACAAAAAGATAATACAAAAAAATCAATGAAACAAAAAGCTGGTTCTTTGAAGGATAAACAAGATCAATGGTCCCCTAGCTAGACTGACCAAGAAAAAGAGAGAAAAAGCCCAAATATATAAACACAATCACAAACACAAAAGATGTAGTCGCATCTGACCCTGAGGAATTACAAAAGATCATTAGAGACTACTATGTACACTTGTATGGAAACAAACTTGAAAACCTTAAGGAAATGGAGGACTTTCTGACATCGCACAAGCTGCCTAGGTTGAAACAAGAAGAAATTGAGACCCTAAATAGAACAATAACAATCAAGGAAATTGGCTATGTAATAAGAAAACTACCTACAAAAAAAAGCCTTGGACCAGATGGCTTTCCAGCAGAATTCTACAAGACATTTAAGGAGGACTGATACCAATCCTACTGAAGGTATTCCAGGTGATAGAGAAAGATGGAACTCTCCCCAAATCATTTTATGAAGTTAATGTGTCACATTGATACCCAAGCCAGGTAAAGACCCAACAAAAAAGAGAACCACAGGCCAATATCTTTGATGAACATAGATGCTAAAATTCTCAACAAGATCCTGCAAACCGGATTTAACAACACATCTCAAAAATCATCCATCATGACCAAGTAGGCTTCAACCCTGGGACGCAAGACTGGTTCAACACTCATACAACCATAAATGTAATTAAATACATCAACAGATGTCAAAACAAAAACCACATGATTATATCATTAGATGCAGAAAGAGCTTTTGATAAAATCCAGCACCCCTTCTTGACAAAAACCCTCTAACAGCTAGGCAAACGTGGAACATACCTCAAAGTAGTAAAAGCCATCTATGAGAAACCCACAGCCAGCATACTCCTAAATGGACAAAAATTGGAAACATTTCCCCTGAAAACTGGAACAAGACAAGGATGCCCACTTTCACCCCTCCTGTTCCATATAGTATTGGAAGTCCTGGCTAGAGCAATCAGAGAAGAGAAGGCAATCAGAGGTATTCAAATAGGAAAAGAGGAAGTCAAGTTATCTCTCTCTGCAGATGACATGATTGTGTACCTTGAAACCCAAAGAGAATCTGTCAAAAACCTCCTTACACTGATAAAGGACTTTGGCAAATTCTCAGTGTATAAAATAAATGTGCAAAAGATAATTGCATTTCTTTATACCCATAATAAACAAACAGAAACCCAAATAAAAAGTACAATTCCATTCACAATAGCCACACAAAAAATGAAATACCTTGGCATCTTCCTAACCAGAGACGTGAAAGACCTTTACAAGGAAAACTACAAAACACG
>NW_007257271.1:1077293-1078987 GCF_000164805.1 Carlito syrichta | reverse complement strand
GATTCCAGAAGCAAAACCTCAATTTTTCAACCAACTCATCTTTGACAAAGCCTCCACCACCTACCACTGGGGAGAGGAGAACCTATTCAGTAAATGGTGCTGGAAAAACTGGCTGACCACATGCAGACGATTGAAACAGGACCCCTACCTATCCCCATACACAAAAATCAACTCTAAATGAATCAGAGACTTAAATGTAAAACCTCAAACCATAAGAACCTTAGAAAATGCAGGACACACCCTAATGGAAATTGAAACTGGCATCCAATTCCTGAACAAAACCTGAAGTGCCCAGGCCATAAGAGATAAGATAGAAAAGTGGGACCTCATTAAACTGACAAGCTTCTACAAAGCCAAAAAAACTATCAAGAGAGCAGGGAGACAGCCCACAGACTTGGAAAATGTATTTGCCAACTCCAGTTCTGACAAAGGCCTAACATCTTGGATCTACAAGGAACTCAAACGTGCTGAAAAGAAAAAAACAGACAACCCCATTATAAGGGGGTAAAAGATACGAACAGACACTTCTCAAAGGAAGACATTCAAGCGGCCAACAGACACATGAAGAAATGTTCAACCTCACTAATCATCAAGAAGATACAAATCAAAACTACACTGAGATACCACCTAACTCCAGTCAGAATGGCAATTATTAATAACTCAAAAAATAACAGATGCTGGAGACAATGTGGTGAAAAGGGAACACTTCTACACTGTTGGTGGGAGTGTAAACTAGTGCAACCTCTGTGGAAAGCAGAATGGCGATTCCTAAAAGCTCTAAATATCGACCTCCCATATAAACCCGCAATCCCCCTACTGGGAATATGCCCTGAAGAACTCAAATCGCTCTATCAAAAAGATACCTGCACACGTATGTTTATCGCAGCATTGTTCACAATAGCAAGGACCAGGAACCAATCATGTTGTCCATCAAAAGCGAACTGGATTAAAAAATTGTGGTACATATACATGATGGAATACTACACAGCCATAAAAAAGAACAAAATCATGAATTTCGCAGCAACCTGGATGGAACTAGAGTCTATAATACTGAGTGATCGCTCACAGAAACAAAGATCTGCGTATCACATGTTCTCATTCATATAGTGGACCTTGAACATCTATCATAATACTATAAGAAAAGGACTGACAGTGGTGGGAAACTATGAGGGGGTTGGGAGAGGAAGGGAGGTGGGACTAACGGTAGTCAGTATCTGTCTGGGGCTAAGAAGACACCCCTTAGCAACAAGGGTGCCTGAACGATGCATATCTATAAACCTAGCCCTTAGCTGTACCCCACAATTTTAAAATAAAAAATTTTTAAATTAAAAAAAAAAGATGAAGAAAGCAAGTTACAGAGTAACTTGCCAAAGTTTCTTAGACAAAGCTTCTCAGTGGTAGAAGTGGTACTGCTTACAAGACAAAAATATTTCATTCTTAATGTTGTTGTGTTGTGGGAGTGGGCTTCCTTCCCCTAAACGATGTCAGTTTGTTGGGTTTCATATGCAGGATATGAGTCCCTTGATTTTCTAGGTTAACTAAATAAAATGTATTCTATATCACATTATTTCTTTCCAATAACTGGAAAGTAGACGTCTTTAAAGTAGCTTTGTCCCAAATATATGGACTTCTCAGCAACTTGGATGGATTTGGAGTCGATCATACTCAGTGATCTATCACAGAAACAAAGAACA
>NW_007257271.1:1076238-1076976 GCF_000164805.1 Carlito syrichta | reverse complement strand
AAACAAAAAAAAAAAAAAAAAAAAAAGAAAGAAAAGGGATTGGCAGTAGTGGGAAACTGCCAGAGGAGATGGAATAGGATTGGCAGTTGAGGGAAACTGCCAGGGGTAGGGGGGCCACATGTCATCAACAACGTACCCGCATAATAAACATTTGTATACCTAACCCTGAATTTTACTCCACATCTTTAAATAAAAAATTAAAACAAAACAACAACAACAACATAAGAAAATGAGATCAGGGATTGAGAGGCCAAGACGTTGGATGAGTCATCAATGAGGATGCTAAAAGGCACTGAAAATGATGACAGTGTTCAGGAGAAGAATAAGAAAGCAAACCAAGTATTAAAATCTTCCATGAATAAGGAGAGATGGGGTAGTCAGTGGACTATGCACAAAGGAGTAGGAAAGAATAGCATTAGCAGATATTATGAGCTTCAAAGGAGCAGATTTTGTGGGCAGGATGGAAAATCTTGGCTCAAAGCAGCAAGGGGGAGCAGGGAGGACACCTACTTCACCTCCTGGCCATTAGGTAGGAGGTGGGAGAGGTGGGAGAGGAAATAACCTCCATTTGAGAACAATGGAAAATCAAGTTCCAATTAAAGAAAGGAAACAGGAAAGTTCAGAGATGATAGAGATGAGTTTCCTAATGACACCTCCAGAGGGCGCAAAGGAAGGTGTGGGTTAGAGTAGAATAGCTGATCTCAATCAGGGGAAATGTCTCCCTCCCTTCCCCTCCCC
>NW_007257271.1:1070945-1076216 GCF_000164805.1 Carlito syrichta | reverse complement strand
ACATACACACACACATTTGGAAATGCCTGAAGACATTTTTGGTGTGGTAACTGAGGGGGCATGACTGGTATCCAGTGGGCAGAAGTCAAGAATGCTATTAAACGTTCACAGGACATTCTCCTACAACAAAGAGTTACCCAGCCCAAAATGTAAACAATAACAGAAATTCTAGGTTGAGAAACCCTGGGATAGAGGATGAACAGAACCAGAGGGGGGAAAAGCCCAGTGGAGGATAGAATGCCAGGGAGGCTTAGGCAGTTAACAGTCACAGAGGCAAACTCGACTGGGTGGCATAATGGGTCCTGGCAGATTCTGAGATGGGAATGGGAAACCACATGGACTGCTGAAGTCTGGAGTTCCCATGTTTAATGGGACAGCAGCTCCCCAAGGCAGCACCATCTAACAAAATGGAAATGCTGGCGGCAGCTCCTCAAGACCAGCCCAGTATAGTGGACACATGGGCGGCATCTCATGGATGTTTGGCTTGGCCAACTTCCCAGGATGCTCCAGGTCTGAATGTTTGAGTGTCATCTTTCAGGATACTGCGAGATCCTTAAAAATACACTAAATTCAGGATGCCTTGGGTCTTCTTATTTGCCAAATTAAAATTCAATTACTTCTTTTTGATTACTTCTCTTAATAAAAATAGCAAGATGGGAAGGTCAGAGTGAGTTCCGTTGTAACGTGACTTTTCCTTTTTCTTAAAATTTTATTTTATTTTAGATTCAAGGGGTGCGGGTGCAGGTGCAGGTTTGTTTTATAGGTATATTGAGTACTGGTAAGGTTTGGGGCTTCTACAGACCCTGCCCCCCAGGTGATGAGCATGGTATCTGATGGATAATTTTTCAACCCTTATTCCCCTTCCTCCTCTCTTGGATAGTCCCCAATGTCTGTTGTTCCCATCCTTGTGCTGGTGTGTGCCTGGTGTTTAACGCCCACTCATCTGTGAGAACACGTGGTATTCCGTTTTCTGTTTTTGTGATAATTCACCTAGAATGATGGCCTCTGGCTGCATCCATGTTACTGCAAAGAACATGATTTTGTTATTTTTTTATGACTGTGTAGTATTCCATAGTGTATATGTACCACATTTTCTTTCTCCAGTCCACCACTGGTGGGCACCTAGGATGGTTTTAACAGGACCGTTTTAAAAGGTGTCTATCAGTTAAATGGGAAGATAGAGAAGGAAAAGTGAAACAAGGAAGGCAACTAATATCTATTGAACCTTAGATACCAGGCATTGTACCAGGTACATAACAGCCCTATGAAGGAGAGGTTTGCATGAGAAACTTGAGGCTGCAGAGAACGTGAGTTTTATAGAAATCACAACTAGCATAAATTTAAAGCCAAAATTATAACCCAGAACATTGTGACTTTAAGGTCTGTGGGATTTCTACTCTGATATGCAGCTCCAAGAATTATGCCTTGCACATGCAGACAAACTAAATGCTGGTTAGATGGATGGTTGGATGGATGGATGGATGGATGGATGGATGGATGGATGGATGGTTGGATAAGACACAGGTGATGAACAAAGCATCTATATGGTTCATTCACACTTTTTTCCTCCTACCTTATCCCCATTTATGATTTTTTGTTTACTCTGCTTTGTTTTGGCTCAGTTTCTTGAAAATATTATCAGCTTCTGATTACTCATGATACTAAAAAGGACAGATAATAGAAATAATTAAAAACAGAAGACAATCCAGAAATAATTTATATTTAGCCTGGGGATTTTGTTCATGTCCTTTTAAACAGAAGCTTTACCAAACTAATTATATTTTACCTTGGCAAATATTAAAATTATTTTTCATTCCTTAAACATACACCAACATAAACAGTGAGGTAAAGTTAGACACAAGTTGGATGGCAGGAAAAGGCAAGCTGGGCCATAATACTTCAGAGCAGAACAATCATAGGCTTTATTACCTTCAAATGAGTGATGAAGAGTTTATTTATAACTCCAGAAAGAGCCCTTTAAATTTAATAAGAAATAATGACTCATTTCTCTCTGGATGTTTTTCTTTAGCTTGATCTGTAAACAGATAATATTTAGAATCTCTCTAGAAAGATTTTGACTTGCCCAGTTCCTTAGTAGTATGTCCCATGCAACCTCTGCGCGAGCACATGGGATCATGAAAGAAGTCAAGTTGGCTCAAGCCGTCTCTATAGGCCCTCTTATCAAGCCTGTCCCCAATGGCTCTTTCCCTTCTCTCCCCCATCAGAGTAAGTCAGAAGCCTACAGCTTTCTAATCAATGGATCAGCAGATGCAGTAAGATCCTGGAACATAAAGGCTAGAAGAGCTTTCTCTTTGTGGACAAACTCTCCAGGTGGCTTTGCAGGGCCCTCGGAGACACTTAAACAATGCTGCAAACGAGGTGCAGTCATGGAACTGAAATGCTGGAACACAGACAATTTCACCACCGAGTACTGAGGAATTATGGTTCCCCGGGAAAGCAGCAAGGCACACCCTCTAGAGACCGGCAGGAGATAGTCATCTGGGTTCTGCAGGCTGTTATGAAGTCCAGTGGGAAGCATGGCAATTGTTCTGTTGTTCACATTGCCCCAGGGAACTTTCACCATTCCTTTCCCAGCACCTCTGCTCAGGACACTGGCAATTTCCACATCTTATCACCATAGCTAGGCCAAGCCTCCATGACTTTTCCCCAGAATCAGGGGGAAAGCAAAGGAGTTGCCCCTCTTTGGAGCCCACTTAGACCCATGTACAGTGCTTGAGTGTTTGACTTCATACTTCCATTACCCCATGGTACCTGCCCAGCCCAAGAGCCTGATGATGAAGATTTACCAAATGTCTATGATAAATCTGATTTATCCTTTTATGGTGGTTGCTTTGAACACACTGCATAACAGGAATAAGCTGGCCAGACCCAGAGCAAATATGAGATGATCCTTGTCTCTCCCTTTTCCTTGGAGCTGAGATGTGGTCTGAGACACTCACCAACCCACTTGCTCTCCTGCTAATAGAAGAAAAGGAGACCTTGCCAGGACCCAAGACAGACAAAGATAAACACTCTAGTAGAACAAGGATTTGGAGCCCAAAGACATTGTCTGTAGGTGATTGGAAACTCCAAAAAGTTCCTTGGCATGAGTAGAGGTAGAAGGAGACAATAGAGAGTGTGACAGAGGATGTTCTATTTGAGTAGACATGCACACCCGTTCCTAATTACATGTTCAATCTGTTGATCAAACACTATTATTTTTAGATTGAAAATGAATCAGGGTACATACTTTTGTAAGAGCTGCTCTTGCGGTATTCCAGAACTCTGGGAGCAGCAGCTTCCTCCTGTCACTCACCTCCAAGTGCTCTTGACTACAGGACAACAGCTTCTGTCTCCCAGTGACAACGCTATCCATTAACAGGAGAGAGGCTCCAGCAAAAGAAAAAATGATGGGCAAAGATGGGGACAGCCCTGCCTGGAAACAGAGCCAGAGTGCAGGAAACTGGTCATGAAATCATCCATTTTCATACCTTATTTCAAATCCTCCATATCACTGAATTATTCATTTTTTTCCTAGGATGGGAGATGGGACACAACATCCCCATATTCCTGATTTGTTTGGTTCCTTCTTTCTTATTTTTAAGTTTTCCCCTTCTCCGTCCTGCTTCCCTTTTCATCGTTACCCAACATCAACCCACAGCATAGTATATCCAGATGTGATTATTCAACAAAACAGGCAGGACAATGGAGGAGGGGGATCTCCTCACCATAACTCAGTGGGGGATCAGGGCAACCTTGGGGGTGCAAAAAACTCAAGAGTTCAAAGTCAGAAAATCTACATGGGCATCTCCTATTTACAGGGCATATGACCCTGCCAAAAAAAAAAAAAAAAAAAAACCATACCAACTTCTCTAAGCCTCATTTCTTTATTTATAAACTGTAGACAATAATGCCCAGGAGCAGTTGACATCCCATGGGCACCTGAAAGGCTGGGTTAAATTATAAAACCAATAAATAATGGATGAGGTCAGTGGTGCAAATGGCACCTCAGAGACAAAATGTTTCTTGTGCCAGCTGCAAAGAGAGCAGTGAACTGGCTTTATTTGTACCCACTGGTATTAATCAGGACAGCAAGAGCATCAACAACAACAACAAAGAAGTGTGCATCAGAAGGGGAAAGCAGCTCTACTTAGAACTCATAAAAGAGAGACTCAGAGGCAACAGTTGACAGTGCACATTCCAAGAAGGGGAGACCCTGACCCTAAGAGACCACCAACCAGGTGTGCTGCCAAACTATTTCCCTAATGTCATTAAACACTGGAGTTTTGGTCCATGTTCACTAGGAGACCTGTAGTTTGATTGCCATGTGGTTTCCTCATAGGGAGAAAAGGGGCTGGTCGAGTGAGAGGTCTTCTTGACAATATCACTTCAAAAGTTCAGTGGAAGGTACATTTAAGACCCCGTGAGAAAGCACTTCATCAACTTCCCAGTGCTGTGCACTGCCCTAACATCCTCAAGTGCTGAGATTCCCCCGGCCACTAAAAGTGCATTTATCTATCAGCCATGACATCTAAGTCCACCTGATCCATTCCCATAAGAGCCCACCTCAGTGGATCCTGAAAGCAGAGTAATGAAAAAAGGAGCTATTAAGTCAAGATGGGCTGGATACAGAAAAGAAAAAAGAAAGAAAAAGAAGCCCTCTCTTTGTTCTCAGTCCCTACTTGCCCATTATTTCTTAATCCATTCTGCGCAAACACAGATCACTTTATTCATCTTCAGTCCAGATAGCCATTTGCCTGATGACTTTAATCCTGGCTATGGTCTGAATGCTTATGTCTCCCCAAAATTTATACATTGAAATCCTTTCTCCTAAGTTGATTGTATTAGGAGGTGGGGTCTTTGGGAGGTGATTAAGTCATAGGGGCAGTGGCTTCATGATTAGGTTTAGTTCCCGTACAAAAGAGGCTTCAGAGAGATCCTTTGTCCCTTCCACCACAGAAGGACACAGTGAGAAAGCACTGTCTATGCGCCTGAAAGCAGGCCTTCACTAGACACCAACTCTGCCTTGATCTTGGACTTCCCAGTCTCCAGAACTGTGAGGAATTAGTTTCTGTTGTTTATAAGGTACACAGTTTGTGGTGTTTTGTTATAGCAGCCCTGACAGACTAAGATAATCTCTTTGTCTTTAAGAGAAAAAATCTGATTAAAACCCCTGCCAGTCGGGCTCGGTGGCTCAGCCTGTAATCCCGTGCCTTTGGGAGGCTGAGGCGAGTGGATTGCCTGAGCCCACGGGTTCGAGATCCACCTGGG